>NC_068362.1:44193086-44300586 GCF_020536995.1 Dreissena polymorpha | reverse complement strand
TATTTTGTTCGTTTTGTTTTTTCTTCCAAGTATGTTTTCTACGAATGTTGTTTGAGTACATGGTGTACTATTTGTATTGATTTCAGATTTAATATATATGGGTATGCTTTTGATTAATGTGTAGTACTTCAGAAAATTGCTTGCAGGTATTCTGTATATATAACATATATTCTCGAAAGAATAGAAGTGTTTTGTTTGTTTCATGTAATTGCTTTTCATGTGTTTCAATGGTTTTGATAGTTTCAGTTTCAAGTTTGTATGTTTCTTTTTGTTTAAATGATGTGTATTTAATTGGTGTGTTACGTATATTTCCTTTAATAACTTCCCATAAGGTGTTTGGGTTCGCATCTTTATTATTTTGTCATAAAACGTTTTGTACTAATTTTTACTCATTGTAAATCTGATATTGCCAAATTGATTTTAACATGGACAAAGTAATAAATTTGCATTTATATCTAGCGAATTTTTTAAGTACTAACTAAATTGTAACCCTAATTTTACTTAAACACATACTCCCATTTTTGCATATTGAACGATGCTAAATGTATTTGTTTGTTTTGATTCCTGGCGTTTTTATGACTTTCAATTCACGCAATCCCTGATGATATAATGTTTATTTTATGAGCTTAATTCAGTATTTTAATAAATGTTGGAGTCCATATTCCATATTATCGACTAAATTTTTCCTACCTTTATTTGATGTCTCTTTTTATACACAATTTATACTGAGTAATACTGGTAAAGAAATCAATTAGTAAATTTCCTGATCACCTTACCAAATAAGAACTTCATTGCTGTTTAATCGATTTTATGTTTTGTGAAATATTTTTGTGGACTATATACCCACCTGTTTGCACAATAAAAACGGTTACAGCCAAAGGCTAGATGCAGATTAAAAGAGATTTGTATTTTCCACAATGCAGTTTAGATCGTATGCCTCCCCGTTAAGTTCATGTTGTCGCAGATAAATAGTATCGCACTTCTTCGCTGATGCCATGAAGACGTGAGGTTATCTGGACGCATCATAATATGGGCTCGTTACTACAATTATGCAAGCACTTGTAAAACTTATCAGACCTTTATTAAATTGTCTAGACGTACCCTGCTTTGCTGCATGGGGTTTGTTTCTTCTATCAGGTAATACAGTATTAGCCCAAATTTCATATCCCAATTGAAACTAAGTTGCACAATAAATTACAATATTCGCGTTTTAACTCGCAGTACACATGTTTCCGTATTAGGAAGCAAAACAATAAATAAAATGTACACTAAGTTTACACATACGCAAAACAACAAACACCCTTTGTTCTATATAAAGTTAACCATGTTTTCCCCATGACCTAGATACTTTCTAATATATACCACCATTACTCTTTTGAAAATAGGACCATTATTTTAAACAAACGACATAAATACAGACAATATGTTATCACTAAAAATATTAACTTTTTAACTTATGGTGAATTGTCAAACAACAAAATAAATGAATATCATTTAATGTTTGCGAATTATTCAAATATATATATATATATATATATATATATATATAGAGTTAGTTTCAGATGAATCATTAACAACGTGTATTCGAAAAATATTTATATCTCTATCGTAAAGAATGTACATGCTATGCATGTTGAAGTCTTATGCTAGGTTTACATCTGGCCACGATTACCACGATGTCCCCGATTCCAGATCATCGTGGCGAACGTTACAGAGCGTGGAGTCGAATCGGGGTGATCGGGGGCTTCGGGACAGATTTTAAATCAAACTTAAATTTCACCACGATTGCCACGATTCATTTTCTATCGCAGGAGATCGCAACAAAGCGGCTTTGTCGTGGGAGATCTTAACAGGACGTAACGGAACGTGGTGGAGCGTGGAAGCCAATCGTGTTGATCGCAACAAAGCGTAACAGAACGTGATGCAAATCGTGGGCTCGATCGTAGCAACAAAACGTGCTGATTTCGTTAAGGAAGCGTAACAGAACGTGGAGTATACCATTTAATCGTAGAGCTCCCCGATTTTTTAGCCTCTGGCTAATCGGGGAGATCGTGGCCAGATGTAAACTTAGCATAATACAGAGACATAAAATGTATTTAAAAATGTTGTTTGTTAAACTATTTACACGAATAGTGCCACTAAAATAGATATTACGGCCTGT
Organism: Dreissena polymorpha; assembly: GCF_020536995.1. Classification (NCBI taxonomy): domain Eukaryota; kingdom Metazoa; phylum Mollusca; class Bivalvia; order Myida; family Dreissenidae; genus Dreissena; species Dreissena polymorpha. The sequence continues at coordinate 44,298,425 of NC_068362.1, read as the reverse complement.
ACAACTGCAATATGTATATGTGTATACTTATTGGCTGGTCTGTCCTTCGGCCCGCCTTGCGTCTTAAGCGAAATAAATCAAAGTGTATTAATGCGTATCAATGAAAACTAATTATTTAGGGTGCATCTCTCTCTTCAAGATTATTGCAGTTATAAGTATTTGTTCTTTCGCGGAACATGACTTACTTAGATTTGAAATTATTAAATTTCAAAATTTTAAATTGATAAAAGAACAATGAGAAGGTTTGAGTACCTGCTTATTTTTTCGAGTCCGATTATTGGGTTGCGCATTAATCTTTAAGGTGTTTGTGGTATTAACATGAACTTTCACATAATTACAATGACTTAAATAAAAAATTGTTAGTACAAGAACCACAACAATCCTCAATATTTACGTAATAATAATTACCCTTGTTAATATGTATGGTTCAAGTGTAAAGCATAAATCTATAAATGTTGACGATAGTAAAATCAACCTCCATAGATTGATAGATTATTCTGGTCTTATTCCATGCTTGTTATGCTTGATATGTCAAACTGGTTCTTCGTCCATTAAGGGGGCATCCTTGTTCTTCAGACCCTTGTTTATTTATCAATCATTTGTTCATGTATTTAATTATTTGTTTATTTATAATTATAGTTGTTTCTTTTTGTAAATGCCAAGAATTGGGATTGCTGACATTACAGTAGTGAAATCAATGCTTTCTATAAATAGATTGCTGAATGTGCTTTGCTTTTTTGAAATTGTACACAGTGCTACTATTTCTCGGTTGTTATGTTGTAAATCTGTCCCTGGTATATAGCGGCAATGCATAACATTGTTTCTAAGACTACCAATTGCAAAAATGGAAGTTTTTCAAATACATACCGGTAGATAGATAGTTGTTTTACATATTTTATCTACATAAAGTTAACATTATTAAAATCATACATTGATATTGAAGGTGGTTTTATAAATGACTGAGACTATATTTCCTTTAGTAACCACTTACTAGTATTCAGTTTGAAAGCAATTCATTGTTCACTATGTTAACATTTAGCATTCTTTCTATCTTCTACACTTTATTTGTTCGAATATAGTTGAATTTTGAAATAAATAGTTTATGGATGTTTAATGTTATTCCTACAGACTGGAAAATGTTTTGCTGATTGACTCATGATTATAAAGGCTTCAAATATGTTGATTTAGGTTACCTACATACCCATAAAATACCACAATCCTTTTAAACACTTTATTCGCTTTGTGAGGTCTTATTTTTTATATTAAGTTTTTTTTATAGCTCAGCATTAGCTTGATGGTAAGTGCTAAAGACATCACCCTAATTTCGGCGTTTGCGTCCACGAATTACTATTATTAAGGTTTAGTTTCCAAATATCCAGGTCAATGTTTGTACCACAGGTATTCAGTCGAAAGTTTATGGATGCCTTGTTAGTACGTGTCGTTGTCATGTTGGTCCGGGATGTTCCGTGTAGGTGCCGTGTTGGTGCGTGTTTATCCGTGTCTCTGCCTTGAAGGTCGATAGCTCTGCTGTGACTGTCCGGGACAGTCTTGTTGATGGCATGTTGTTGCCTGGTTGGTCCGTGTTGATGCTGTGTTTTCATCGGGCTGATGGTCTTTGGAAGACAGTCGACGCTTACATATCCCAAAAAGCCATGGATCGTTCCTGTTTGTCCCGGTTCTTGATCCGAGGGGAACTTGGGTGATCCGGGACCACCGTGTCCACTCTTTCCTATATGGGACTTAAACGTGCAACATCACTGTTTAAACTAGGGATATTCAATTGAAATTTCACACATATCTTTGACATGCGCTTTAGCAGAATTATGCACCCATTTAGAATATACATATTTGGTTGAGGTTTAAGTGCATCTTCTCCATATAATTGTTTCTATTCCAGGTTTTCAATAAAACTTTTCACATGTGCTCGGAGTCATTGTATGATATCATTAACCAAGTTTCATAGCTGTGACCTGCAGTATAGCAAACTTATACCCGCTTTGTACTTATTTTGTTTTACTGAAACACATTTACGTAATATGTTTTTATTTTTTATTGAAATTTCTCCTGCACCTTTGATATAATACGCAAGATAAGTTGTCAGCAAATCAACAATCAATCGTAGACTATCCTAGCCAGCAAAAAGCATGAAATTTGAACGGGGTTAAAGTAAAACAAGTATGGTTAAGATGCTTTGAACTCGTTAGCTTTTATAGTTGATGCTTGAAAAAAGGCGTGCAATAGCTTAGCTCTTCGTAGTTGAATAGAATGCAGATTGAAGAGCCCGGTCCATATTCGGTTCTGTGTTTTCTATGTTAATGTGAACAATGTTACGTGAGGAGATAAATATGTTTGGCTGTCAATAGGTTCCTATTCTCAATTGCAAGTCTACCTCTTTCGGATAAAAAACTAACGACTTTTGAGGTCATTTTTCGTACAGGTCACGTATGATAAAAATTGCGTTTATTTGTTTTCATAAATAATAAGAAATGATACCAATTTTCACCGGACATGAAATCGATCACGTAAAGTACTATCGAATTATTTCTATCTCTGTAATTGGGTGGGGTATCTTCTGAATTTGTTTAAGCATTCAATATGATTTCCGAATGGCTTAGTATTTCGCGACCATGACTTACTGTCGTCGTGTCTACGACTTATATCCGGCGTATTATTGTGTTTAAAAGAGATGGCTTGTTGTCGCACTTGCCACAGTAGGAATGTCCTTAGAGATTCCCAATTAATTTGTACATATTTAATACCGTATATGACCAATTTTTATTTTGTTACTTTCGTGTTACGTTACAAGACTAATTATTGTTATGATACTTTGTAATATATACTTGGATTGAGTCGAAACTGACCTAACGGCCACCTGATTTTACCGGTCACCTGCAGACAACGGTCAGTCTGGAATCTCCCCGACGAAAAACACTCTATATTACACTTGAATTTAACGGCCACCTGTCCATAACGGCCAACGGCCACTATATTCCACTCCGAAATCCATGTTTGACCTGAAATCAACGGTCACGCGTCAGTCGTCTCGAGTCGCGAAAATTAAAAACACAGCACATCATTTGTCCGTCTATTTTGCGGTTAAAGCGTCTGATAGCGGTAATTGTCTTTGATATTATAAAAGCGGCCCGCTGCGAGTAAACAAATAAGGTGTTGAGACGGTTTGTTTTCCGGGGATAATTGTGGGGGTATCTTCAAAAGAAAATATGTCAGAGTTTGTGACACGTTTAAAGTAATTATCGCTAATTAAATGACGGCTAATTAGTACATTGTACTTACAACATTGAGTATCGATTTGAAAATAACATTTTCGGATCATTCGCAAAAAGAGTCCCGCTTTTTAGACTTGTAAGAACGTGACGTAAACGGCACGTGACAGGCGTTGATAAAATCATTTCTGTAGTTTAACAATATGAAATTAAATCAATCTATAAGATCTTATTCTGTATTATTCAATGTACACACTTAAGTTATTTCTGTTATTATGCTTATTTAACGGCAATGAACCTTTGTTTTACACTGTATGCAAATGACTGGGTGGAGTAACTACGTAGCAATACTACCAACTGACAAACCATCTTAAAATTGTGATCCGAATTCAGCGGTGACCTGTGGACAACGGTCACTTTGGTTAATTCCCTTGACCGACCGCTGTTCCAAGGTTTGTATGTAATTGGATTGTTTATGTTTATTCATGACATAATATTCATATACAAAAACATAAACTGACAATATAGATTGATTTGGAAGCAATAACTTAATGACAATCATTACGAAATATGTTTATTTAAAAATGACATATTCAACAGTTACAGTTCATGTGTTTTTTGCACAAATATATTTTAAGGGGCTTTGTTCACAGACTGATAGCATAAGAATAATAATGTCCGTTTGTGTTCCATAAGTACGATTGCGATGGCGCTAATTACCGAAAACGAGACGGCTAACAACATATTAAATGCAAAATAGTCAATATGCTTCTGATCTGAAATATAATGTGATTTAGTATTGCGAATGTTGTAGTGTGTTGTTCGATTATATTAGTCATGCGACGATTAAGTGAATAATAAGTGAAAAGAAAATCAATTCAAGTCCACATTTGTCATCTATACATTCATTCGATATGTAGACTATTTAATTTTGTAAAGTCAATGAAAAGTTATGATTAACAAGCTATATTCGGCGGCATAACGGCCCCTGAGCAACGAGTAATTGCGACCTATCTGATCGATTGTCTAACGTGTACTGACCTCCATACTGAAGTGAATTTTATTAATATAAATTGAAAAAACTCAATGGTGGCGTGTGCATATATATATATATATATATATATATATATATATATATATATATACATTGTATAACTTTTTTTTAGACAAAACTAATATTTTATAATTGATTTTGTTTATTACATGTGTACATCTTTATTCTCTGCGTTTCATAAAACTAAATAAAAATAAATTTTTATGTGACAAAAACATCACGTTTGGTCTCAAAATATTTATCTTTGGAATCCTGCCTTAAACTTACCAACTACATGTAAAACAGAAACTGGGTTAAGGTCGTCATTCGAAATTCTGTTTAAATCGACTGCAATATACAAACGAAATCCTTAACGGAGTTAAATCAATCAGATAGCGTTTTAAAGTTGGACATTGTAAATTTATGATTTCAGATTGAATTTATGTTTCGGTAGTGTTATTTAAACAGAAACTAGCCTTTATTCGTTAAATCTCAGAGACTGCAAAGTAGCTCGATGTAAAAATAATATCGCATATCTATTATTTGAAAAACGATTGTATTAGTAAGCCATTTAGTTCGATCAGTATGGAAATAAAAACAAAGCAGCACATTTTATTTTCTTTGCGAACTTTGAATTGAGGCAGTTTTCCGAAGAATTATAGAAGAACTGTTTAAAGAGATTTATTCACATATTTTCGTATTTTTGATTTAAAAACAAAATCTTTTTACTAACAAAATTATAATAGCTGCGATAATTAAAAATAATAAGATTAGCAAGACAAAAAGGTGATGTAAATTTAAACAGTTTTTCTTCACCGAAATTCGAGCCCAGGATCTCTGAAAGCAAAAGAGAATGCGGTAACAGTAGAGAATCAAATCTCTTAAGAGAAGCCGCATAGTTTACTTACTATGTTACTTATACAGGTATTTTTCAATTCATCGATGAAACGTATCTAAAACGCTTTATGATTGCGCCAATTATTTATTGATAAGGATTGATTTATAAATCGATATCGAATTTTCGTATTCAAGAGCATTGTTTTGCTTTAATGCAAACATTCTTTTTTTGCATCTACATGACATCTTTATTTACAATGTCATCGTCCCCAATTTCGCACTCCCTTAAGATTAATATCAGCCTAGCACAATCTAAATGCATACTTATTCTTGTAATATCGGGTCTTTAATAATGGGACCGCACTGGAATTGCAGTCGCAAGTATCTTTATTTTTTACAGGGACCGCTTTTTAAGTTGCGTATTTATATCCATAACATCAATACGTAGCTGTGAAATATGTTATATGTTATTTTCATTTCAACAGATGTGTTTACTTTTTCTGTTAATTGACGTGCTGTATATGCTTTAAATGATTTACGAATTTTTAATCGGACACCCACCTTTGTGTTGCCGTTACAACAAACCCCAATGTTCAGTGATTACAATGCGTTAACCGGAAGTTCTGACATACGGTTACATGCTGTCAGTTTTATATTAAGCATTCCTGGTAACGGTCAATAAGCAAAATGCAATTTAAGATATAGTTTAAATGATGTCTGCCGGTATCAATTTAAAGATATATATGCAATAAGAAAGCAAACCCCTTCTTTGCACTTCATTATTTTTACTGGTTTCTAGTCTCGCATCTTTCGGATCGTTTGTTTGCTCATAATGGTCGCATACACGTCACTCAATGCCGGAACGCAGTTTTTAAGGTAAACAGAAAAACTTTCAATGGTGTACTTTTGTCAAAAGATTATGGCCTTATAGTTCCAACCATGAACGGTCATATCCATATTTGATATCTTGAGTCATGGTGAATATGGAATGAAATATAAAACTCTTCATATATTAGTACATCAAAATCCGTGTTCCAACTAACATTACTTAAAGGGGCATTTTCACGTGTTTGTAAATTGATAAAATTATTATTTTTTGTTTCAGATTCGCAAATTTTTGTTGTTGTTATGATATTTGTGAGAAAACAGTAATACTGAACATTTACCATGCTCTTAAATATCTATTATATGCATCTTTTGACGATTTAAAAACATGCAACGCGAAACGATTGAAAACTTTGGAGAATTCTGTTTTGTCGTTATATATAGATTGTGATACTACGAGGACTGCTTATATAAAGTCATTGTATTAGTACGGATAGTTGAGTGGCATAAATGATAAACTTTTACTCCAGTAGTCAGTGGTTCAAGCCCAGTTTAGGGTTACTTTGTTTTCTTTCTTTAATTGTATTCTTGTTTTTTTTTTTTACTAGAGCTTTTTAGATCCAATGTTTACATTTATCAATATAAAGCATTTGATGACAAACTTCAACACATGCCAAAATCTTTAAACGTCTTTAGCTCCAGTATACGCATCTCCCCCCGTGTGACTCCATTTCATTTGGGTTATGATATTAATGATCCCCTACGAATATGCTTCAAGAAAATATCCTCATGAATAATACCCCAATAATATTATTAATAAGCGCATAGTAATCTGCGGGCAGACACTAAGCGTTTACGGTATTTTACGTTATAAACAACCAATATCAATATGACTTCAGACAATTTACTTGTGCCCACTCGTCTTTTGGTTTTAAAGGAAAAATATGAAACAAAACAACAAAAGGACATTTTTTGTTTAATTGCATGACTATTCATAGCATTACGTATTCGATGTTATGCACAAACTAACTGTTTAACATCAAGAATTTTTGAACGAGTCGAAACAATCATAATAAAACTAGTGTATACAATCAAAGATAACTTTACATAGTAGTAAGCTCTTAGAAATATAATCAGTTGTTACAAACAAACATTAAACAGTCATTTTGCTGACAAAGGCGATGAAAAAACGAGCAGAATATAGATGAACAATTTAACAGATGCACTTCAAATAAAATATATTCTCAACACATTTGGTTAATTATGCCATTTCGTTACTTCGTATATTTTTGGAGAGAGAAAACATTTAGATATATATTTCTTAGTTATTAAGTGAATTTAGGAAATTCTCGAAACGAGTGATAAATCGTGTCACACGAAATTGGACTTGTCATGGTGCTTTCCGCATACGACGGTGGACTTAGATTAGGCAAAGGCTTCGTGTTTCCTATGGTTATTATACAAGCACAACAACTGTTGCTTATTCCTTCTCGTTTGCTGTTTCCAGCCTTCAATGTCCAATTGTGGTACGCGACTCCGATTCCGACAACTGCCGCGACGGCGGAAACGCTTCCAATCACGATACCGGCTATCTCTGCATCAGAGAGGCCAGCATCGGGGCTATAATGGATAAAAGGTTGAAATATATTATCATGATAAGTCTTAACAATGCAGTTTGGTTATTACTGTAAGCATCATAAGCACCATTTATTCCATCACTATGACCTATTTTCTCCCCTAAAAATCGTGCAAGTGTGGCATTTGCCAGTTACTCGAAAATATATGTTTACTTGATTCTAAAAAACAAGCTTATCAAATACAAATGTGAGGAGTCGGTAAATAGGACATGATAAAACTCAAATACGGTTGAAAACAGTAAATATCCATTTCAAGAAACACAGAAATACGCATACAATTTTTCTATTTTTTTAACGAATACAAATTTACCAGTAAAACTCATTATACCCTCCCCCCCCCCATTCCACGTTAGAAGAATCGGTCGGGTCGAAATGTCGGATGTTTGGTGGGTCTTTGGATCTTTCTTTTTTCCGCACGAACAGATTGGTATGACTGTTCTTTGTTTAGCAAGGAAATCCTATCAAATTTAAAGGTCAAGGATTCAAAGTTCAATGTCATAGAAGCTTTTTCTGTTAAAAATATTTCCAAACGATATTTTGAGAATTAAGGTTAATTGGTATAATAAAAAAATGTCAGGGAAAAAGACCTTCTCAGTTTTCAGATCATGTAACTAGTTATGCAGGTTACTTGCAAAAAGGAATTCATGAATTGATTTTTAGTTTTAGGTCAACACGTCAAAATGTCACATGGGTTTCACATGAATTTCGCTTCCGCAAAATGTGCCTCTGGACTTTTTTGAGGAAAGGGATGCGCAAATTGGTTTGAGGTCAACATGTCAAAGGTTAAGGTCACATGGGCATGCCGTCAAAAAAGCAATTGACACATGTTGTAAGGAGAACGCACGTCTCACAAACATTCTTGTTTTAAATAGTTTGGGTAGACATTATTCTTTACCTTTGTGTATTCGCATGGTCTCTCGTAGGTGATGGTGGTGGTGGTGGACGGGGTCCATGATCGGTGCCATTGTGAGCACAACTTCCTTAGAAAACATTACAATGTTTATGATAAAAAGGCAGGTTATCACTTGGGTTAAAATTATAATAAAAGTATTAACAATTATATATTGTTTTACAATTATAATGATAATGATAATAATAATAATAATAATAATAATAATAGTTATAATAATAAAACTAATATTTAAACATAATATTATTAATTATTATTAATTATTATTATTATTAGTAGTAGTAGGAGTAGCAAACGTTTGTTCTTGTATTCTTCTTCTTCTTCTTCTTTTTCTTATTATTATTTTTATTATTATTATTATTATATAATGCTAATACAACTTCTACGACTAATAATAATATGTATTATTATAATAATAATTATTATTATTTTCTTATACATGTATTATCATTTTATTTTTATTTGTATTTGTATAACTATGTTGTTTAGGCTATTACCTGTTCTGATAAGACAAACCAACGCAATGGCTACAATTGCGACCTAAAAAAAGAATATGATATGGCTTTCAACAAAGAAACATGTACCATATTTCCACTTGATTAATTCTCAAGTACAAGTACAGTACATCCAACGATAACGGACCATTAATAATACAAATACATTTGAGATACGTTTAAACCTATTTATTTGATATTTTTACTAACATATCAATCATACACGAATAGTCTTATTTCATTACAATAACAAGGAAAACGTAGAATAAAAATATTTCCGTTTTCGGGATTTGAACCCGTGATCTTCTGCACAAAAGCTATTGCCACTGCGTAAAGCGTGATGTTATATGTACAAGCGAACTATAAACGCTTACAAATACAAGTATATTCCAAATTATCGAAGGAAGTGTTACCAACGCTTTCCTATTTTACCTATTCGAATGAAGATTATCTTTTTATGAAACAATACTTTAATGTTTAACACTTTTCTTACTAAATGGTGTTATTTCGCTTATCTGAACATAATTAAGAATATTTAAAAAGTGACTCGACGTGTAGTATATTTATTCATATTTAAGATTGAGGGACATATATTGTGACTGTTTGAAAATCGTTATTTTTCCAAACAGTGAACAAGTCCCTAAAAAACAAGTTAGATCTTAAATAAAAACCCTTTCTTAACATCAAAAAGCTACAGGGAAAGAGCTATATTGTACATACATTATTTAAATCAATTTAATCTTATGTATACTTGTTGAATAATTGCACCAAAATGCAAAAAGATAATTAATAACAATATAATGACATATTTAACTTACATATTTGAAGACGCTCATTCCTACACTTGTGTCCTTTAATCCTTCTTGCTGACGAATTGGATCATGTCTAATATTGTACGTGTAGCTGACCTTATCTATACTATATATAGATGTATTGATATGTACGAAAGGGGGTGGATCCAGAAATTTTGGCGAGCGGGTAGGGTAGTAAGTAAAATACTTTAAATCACAGTATAATAATGCATGGTGTAACGCCGATAACAATATACCATATTTGATCAATGGCTTTTGATAGATTTAAGAACATGATAAGCTATGCTGCTGGTATTTGTATTGCGTGTTTGCTGCACGCTTATTTCAATTCAACTCATTCAAAACATTCAACACTGGTTTACCCACAAAATATTTAAGGCATGTCAATCGCTCTTTTGCTGCACAATATATGTATTTATACTATTTTTATGTTCATGTAATACAAAGAAACCAAAGCGTATGCAGAGTGGAAAGTATTATTATTATCATTTCGTCAAATGATTTCAAACAGTCGGACCTTGCACCCCCATGGGAACGATTTCTAGATTGTTACTCTAGCGTTTTTATTTACTTTTGTCATTTTGTACCTGATTTCTCATTTTAAATATGGTCTAGGGTTATACACGTTGGAAAGAAAACACAGTAAGAACTATTTGAATTGACCATCATTACATGTTGTGTAAATGCAACAGAGATACTGTAATAACTTTGCTCGGCATTTAGTCATTCTCCGCAGGTGTTGAATTGATCGCGGGTGTTGACGTAAGAGGTGATATTGTTCCAAGTTTAAACTCAAACGGCAACACACTGATCACAATAATTAAGCGAAATGTGGTCAAATGCAAAAAAAAAAGATAAAACATCTTATAAAATTAGTTTTCTTCCTCTCCAACAGCATTTTCAGTGCTAACCGAGTTTTGATTGCTTCATATAACAAGAACTTGGACCATACATTGAGTGAATGGTTTCATTTAATGACACACACAATGTTGGCCAATTGAGACGGTATATGAGGCGTGTAAACAATATATGTATGGGATGGCCATTCTCATGCGTAGAGGACAAAATCTGAAGTTGCCGATAAGCTAGTATGTTTTTTTCTCGACTCCTAAGTATGCCAACGTTTATTCGTTTATTTCATTATCTAAGTATAAAAGGTTAGGCTACCACTGAAGTTCGACAAGGTTTATGGTAGCAACCGTTTTTTTCCAGTTTTCGTTAATTTTATAAACAAATTTCAATCTTCTGTATAAGTTAAATATCGAATCGCCTGATTTACGCAAAACGATCAATTATTTCAAAGCTGCTTTGCAGTTGTACCGACATTATAAACTGTTTGAATGGCACTCTTCATGTAAATAATTAAACAACCAACGATTTTTAATAGATAATTGTGCCTCTGTGAAACGTCAATACATAACATGTACAGTCTTTATGATCGGGATATACATTATTAATATACCAAGAAAAGCACTACGAGTACAATTAGTTTCAGTTTCATATGAAACTTACTATAAAAACCCGTTTTAAATCAATAATTGTGCCTCTAAAATGCATACTAAATAACATGTAAAGCTTACGATTAGGTTATAAATGTTCTTTTTGGAATCTCTAATGCAAGATAACGAATACAAGTAGTTTCATATGAAACTAACGTTCAGTTTCATAAAAACACTTTAACCAGAAGACAAGAGACGCAAGAGATAATAGGCGGATGTTGTTAGAGCAAAGACATACTTAAAATGGTAATACAAGAAAAGACTGTAAACCCCTTTTAAAAATTATTATTATTTTAAACATGCTATCGTTTTGAGACACCATTATAATACGGTATATTCGGAAAAACAGATCATATGCCCATCATTGCATATGTATATTATTTGGGTCTTTCGATCGCCTGTCCGTCGCTTTTTGAGCGAAATATATCAAAATGTAGTAATGGCATCGAATAATAACTCTTCATTTAGGATGCAAACACCACAACTCTCTTTAGTATATTTACACATTTATTGCAGTTACATGTATTTGTAAATGTTCTTTCGTGGAATATGACTCTATTTGAAGTGAACGTATTTACATCGACCTGGGTTGCTGGTGGTAACATCTACGGGTTAATGGTGCTGAACGGCCATGAACGGAAAGTCCAGATCAAACACCTCTATGCCATTGATGCCATCAGAAATGGTGTGGAACCGTCGTATCCTCCCCCGGCTCTTCCATAAACTATCTTATACCCCGATCTGGGTACCGAACGTGTAAGCCAATGGCGGACTTATTTCTGACTTCAACATGTAAACATCACTGTTCGATCGTGCTACTTCTTAACCCTGTCTTAAGTACACAGTTTATTACTGAAATATATTGTCCTGATTTTATAAAGACCACATATTTCCATTCACAGGTTCTTGAAAAAAAATTTGGTCCTTATATATATATATATATATAATAAGAGTAAAGGTATCCAACGATGATTTCCCAGGTGTATTGAATAACACAATGCAACAGCATATACGATCCAACAATGCACACATATGTTGTTGTGGTTGCCAGCAGGAAGGGTCCATCTATGATGAAACACCTTTTATTTGATGAAAATCGCCCAAGTATGTCCAAAACAGCCAAAAATTTCACAAATAGCACCCCAAAATGAAAGTGTGTAATTGCTGACGACTCTTCACTATCTGTTTCCTCAAATGATACAGCTATTATTGAGAGTGTTTTAAATCATGACCTAGACTGTATAAACCAATGGGCAAAGTAATTGCTCGTCGAGTTTAATCTCTGAAAACGGAAGTTATGTTTTTCAGTCTCTTGAAATGTCAAAACCGTCCAAATTTTACTTTCGACCAAACCCATATATCCTTTGTAAAAGACCATAAATATCTCGGTATTACGCTTAGTGTAGACGGTTCGTGGCACTAACATATTGACAATATTAAAAAAATCAGCTTCCCAAATACTTGGATCCATGAGAATGCTAAAATACAAACTTTAGCGGGAAACACTCTATCAAATATACGTCTCATATCTTAGACCTTTGTTAGAGTATGCGTCCATTGTCTGGGACAACTGCGCAAAATACGAAAAAGAACTGTAAGACAAAATTCAATTGGATGCAGCTCGTATTATAACAGGACTAACACGATCAACTTAAATTACTCTACTATTAAAAGAAATTGGTTGGGTTTCTCTCGATGACAGACGGAAAATTAAAAAACTTGTTTTCGTTTATAAACACAATAAAGGTGCCTTACCACAATATTTTAACGATATTTTCCCAGCCACAATAGATAACATTCCTTACCTGTTACGTAATCGTGGCGACTATGCAACAATCGCTCGTAGACTTGCGATTTACTCAAATTCAACTATTCCTTCGTCTCTTAAGTTATGGAACGAACTTGACATAGATACAAGGTCTTTACCAACGCTTTCTAGTTTTAAAAGTGCAGTAAAGAGGAAGTACAATCCTCCTTTAGGTCCTTCGTATTTTCTTGTTGGCGAACGCAAGCAACAAATTCTACATGCTCGGCTAAGAAACCACTGTAGCGACTTAAATTCCGATTTACACATAAACCACCTACGTGACCATCCAAAATGCGCTCGTAATAGTCCTGTCGAAGACGTGGATCATTTCTTCTTCAAATGTCATCTTTTCTCCGAGCATCGTATCGTGCTTTTTACCAACACTCGTCCATACCACACTCCTAATGCAAACAAACTATTATACGGTATCCAAGAACTAACTGATAACCAAAACAATGTGTTTTTTTTGGAAGTTCAACGATAGATCAAGACTTCAAACAGGTTCATTTAAATATTTGACTGTAAACACATTTTCAATGTTGTTCGCTTGTTCATCTTATTCAACAGAGTTCAAGATTTTTCGCTGCAGATTTTGTGCTATATTGTAGTTCGTAGAGTCAGGTTGTGCGGAGCAATTTATTGTTATTTTGTAATCTTTGTTGTGGAGCAATTAATTAATTAATAAATAAATTAATTATTTTTGTAATTGTTTTTTGGTCACTTCTTTGTTGAATATATATATATATATATATATATATATATATATATATATATATATATATATATATATATATATATATATATATATATATATATATATATATATATATATATATATATATGACACTTACTCTTTGTTAATACATTTTCCTAAATGTTTTTGTCGTCAGCTAAAGGCTACTTATTTACTTACTGAATTGTTAACATTACACTCACTTTATGCACTTTGAATGTCCCTATTTACCGAATCGAAAATACTGGGAAGGGTCGTCATTTAATGTTGTTAAAACTTGTGACCAAACCGTTTTGCTTTTTCTATACATTCGATAACATCAATTTGTATTATATCTACTGTATGCACTATGAATCATGTGTATATTTGTATGAATGCACGAATAAAAGAAAATGCAATAAAATATTATTAAAATAAAGGCTAGTCTAACCAAACATTTTGAAGTACGAATACATTTGCATTTTCAAGTGCGTAATTACATACACGTGTAAAATATAACCATATGTTCGTTTTCAAAAATCGTATAACTATTAATTCATATAATTAATATTATAAGTGCAAATTTTAAATAATATTCAAATGATTATTTCTGAAGTAACATATTTCAATTGACGACCGAAAATATTTGTCTAAATGATCAACTTGTTTTTAAGTGGTAAATTGAGATTAAGATAATTGAAAATACAACGGATCATGTAGATCAACACGACTGTGTTCAATTGAACTTATAGCAGGACTCTAGATAAGCGGAGCAAGGGGTCTTAAAGCAACAAATACCCATTTGTTCTTCATAAAAATCCTTTGTCATTGGTGCTCGTTAGAATCGCATCATGAAAAAATCTTTCCACAGCTTTCGCACATGACAGGGCTATGTTTTACCTCGATTTGTTTTCTTTTATCTTCCTCATTCTTAAAAAACTGAGTGCACACTGAGCACTTTATGAATCCATCCTCGTGTGTCTTTAAATGGCGCTTCAAGTTGGCTTTTCTAGCATAACTGGCCTCACAAATTCCACGCGAGAACCGCTCGCTAGTAGACAACTCCTCTTCTAAACTTATGTCTAACAACGAGCAGTCGGCGGCATTCATTAACTCCGATTCGCTCATCCTGAAATATGTAATAATGACACGTTTATCCAAGTTCGTATACAGAATGTGTTGTGTTCATAATAATAACAACGACGGGTATGCACAGCTTTGACACCATTATCGTGTGATTAAATCGACCGCCTGTACCATTATTGCTTTTTGACGATGCTGGAACAGCAGCGTCCAAGGTTTGATAATCACCCTAAATTTTTTTACAATGGCGGCCTATGTAAAAGACCGAGCCAGTCCGATTGAGATAGCTCGATTTTTCAGTTACTTCCCTTTTGCAAACGCCACTGCGTAGAAGCATTGATAACATTCTCCTAGCAGAGTTGTCGTTCGTGTTTCAACATTCAACAATGGCCGCCTTAATGAGAGTCTCGATTCAAAACTTTCTTACTGCATACATTGGCTTGTTTCGCTATTTAGAAGTTGTCATTTAGGATATATGAATTATTTATTCACTAAATCTCCGCTAATGACATAATAGTTGGAATTCGAAGGATATATACTCGATGTGAATGAAGGACTTTCTGGATCGTAACAGCTTGACACGGCAAAACTGGCATACTGATTACTGGTATTTTTAGTTATCAATATAAGTCACATTGTGCTTTATAAATTGTATTCGAGCATTTTGCGACTTATTGAATGACTATGATACCCGATATCAACAGTTCATCGGGGATTTGCAGATCACCAAGCTGTTCTGAGATTCAACATTGATTTCAAACTCTTTACTGGTTAGTACTCTTTCTTAGTGTTAGTACTTTTTATCATTTTAAAGTTAAATGAACTGTGTCACAGTAAAAGAAACATTAAGCGATTGTGGCCAGTTTGGATCTAGATCAGCCTGCAGTCGCTTGAAAGCTGTTTGCTTAAAAGCGTTTTTCTGACAATAACAAATAATTTAATTGGATACTGATTTGACTGCGCTTTTCCTGTGACCTGGCTCAAATAATAGAATTGTCATTAATCAAATTATTTATTTCGAACATTAATCAATTGTTTTTCTTGTCCCTCGGGATCAATGACTCCAGCACTTTCCTGTTGAGAATTGAATACTGCTAAAGGCGATGCTAGGGGGCGTAAGAGATGTTGCACCTTCCAGTATCGCTCCATTGTTCATTGTCAGCTTGGGTTCTACGTACATGTACCCCGGGTACTCTTAAGTATACTTACATGTATCCCGGGTACGGTATATATACTAAAATGTACCCGGGAAATTTAACCCTTAATCAGTAGTTGTCGACTATTTTTTTGTAATAATTATATATACACATCAGGGCTTAACACTAACTATTTTTCAACTAGCCCGTTCGGGCTAGTAAATGCAGAACCTACTAGCCCTGACCAATCTTTCATGTGCCCTGACCCAAGTATTATAAAAACCTTTATATTTATCATTCAACTTGTATTTTCTTGTGCTTGGAGATCCTCAATTATGATTAAATCATTCTTATTAGCTTGCCTTACTATATACTGCTATCGAATTCAATATTCATCTATTTAAGACAACTATTTGTAATCTTCACGCCAATTCTGGAAAA
This sequence comes from Dreissena polymorpha, assembly GCF_020536995.1. NCBI lineage: Eukaryota > Metazoa > Mollusca > Bivalvia > Myida > Dreissenidae > Dreissena > Dreissena polymorpha. The sequence goes on along the minus strand of NC_068362.1, from coordinate 44,281,975 downwards.
AAATTCTTGTTTTTTTATTTCCTTATAATACTTTCTCTTACTTTCCTCCTTCCCTTTTCTTTTTGTATCCGAGGAACCCCCATGCCCACCTGTAAAGCCAAACTTAAACAACGACATGAACGTTAAAACCTTTTTTTACATAGATTGCCGGGCTACCGTCTTAAAAGAAATGGTAAGTGAATCTTAGCAAAATAAATAACGTGTTACGGTAGTTGTAACAATTGTACAGGGTTAACTCTCTACTAAAAGCCGGGATCGACCATTAATATTAGTTTTGCTAATTGAATTGCGTAAAAAATATTGTCAAAACACTTCTAATCTAAATAAAGTCTCTATCTTCCTCTAAATGGATTTATTAATCGTCTAAAGGATGGAATAACTTTTTCATAATGACAACAAATTAAAATTATTTAAAATTGATAAATAACTATTAATTTTATAGTTACTTTGTGTTAATGTCGAGTTTTATACCTTCATCATTCCAGACGATCCTGGGCGATCCCCGCTTTTAGTTTCAAACGTATTTACATTGAGAAAACATGTCACTTCGAGGAAACCAATCAAAACCCGTGTCTAGTGGCATTCCGTTTAAAAATAGGTACTGACGTGTTTTACCAGGAAAACTGCCGGGGATTTTCTGAATTGTCGGCCTCTTTTTGATTGCAATCAGGGGGTTCCGAATCTATTTCGAGATACGATCCGTTCGTTGTCTCCGAACTCACTCTGGGATTTAATTGTCATCTGATCATGCTGTATCAAGATTTTTGCATCTTTGAAAAGCTTATTTAAAACGCAGTTTATTGATATAGAATATAATCCCGCCCAAAATACACACGACCGGTCGGGCATGTTCCTGGGACATTGGCTAGCCCGGACCAAGGTACAGGCAGTGAATGTCGTTCGGACGTGCCTTTGTATTAAGCCCTGCACATTTATGTAAATTTTCTGTAGAACGGTCTCTATATTATCGGAACACATACTCAAAAAGCATGTTGATGCAGTGTTTTTTTAAGAGAAGTGTGTTTAAGAAAATCGGTTGCGCGTTTTACGACATCGGATTCTCGGAGAGAATACAACTCGGGTACAGTCTAATATGGACCGAGTGCAATTACGTTTATTTACCGTACCTGGGGTACATGTAAGTATACTTAGAGTACCCAGGGTATATGTAAGTATACTTAAGAGTACCCGGGGTACATGTAAGTAGTACCAGAGCCGACAATGACCAATCGAGCTCCATTATCCCTCATGAACCGACTCAAAAAACCGAGTCGGCAATATTTGACTTAATTTTTGGTTTGGTTGCTCTCGAGGGATCGAAAATTTCAGAATCTTCCTAAAAGCCCTACGGGTTTGATCACCAGAAGCGACATTGAAAACTAGCATACTTTGTTATCTAAAAGGCTGCTAAACCTGATATACAATGATAATGTGAATTTTATCTCACATGACGTTCATCTGTCATATTATATAAAAACTTACAGCTGCAGTAGTAAACAACTGGACAATAATTAATGAACACATCTTTCATTTGTCTTTGACACTTTGATTTTGACATGGCCTAGATTTAAATATGTGACTGGACTTTACCAGCACTCTTGTAACAGAGCTAAAGTTTAAATGTACCATTGAAGATCACCTAAATCCAGATTTGCTATTATAAACGTGTGGAAAGTTTTAAGGGTGTGACAAGTAAGCAAAAATTGGTCATTACTTAGAGGCTACAACTGATCTATGACTGTATTAAAACAAGAAAAATCAGTGCCTGATTTAGATTTCCTTAGATAGTTCAATAAAAACTAAATTCATAAGCCTGGTAACAGTTTAACGGTAATGCTACCAATGTGTCACACCAGGGCCTTGAATTTGAAATCTAGGACATGCATGGTCATTTCTTCATGAAATCAGGACACACAATTGTATTTTAAGTCCTTAATTGACCTGGCTATAGTTCTCAGATTATTATAAGCTCAATCAGTATATTTATATCATTATTTATGCTAAATGTGTATTGTAAACATATACACAATCATGCAGTTACATGATAGCAATAAATAATATCAAGCTACCCATACTATAAAGGTCATTGACAAAGCCTATGGTCACAATGTGAACACATTGAGTGTAATCGCCCTCTCGTGCCAGCAAAAACAACACGTTGACAGGTTGTCATTTTTGGCAGTTCTACTTTCACTTTCATTTTGCGACATCAAACTATAAACAATTATGTGGCTGAGAAAAATATCGCCATTGCTTTTTATGCCCCCGGTAGGATGGCCTATATCAGTTGAACTGTCAGTCAGTCAGTCAGTGTGTCAGTCTGTCCGTCCGTCCGAAAACTTTAATGGCCATAACTTTTTTAATATTGAACATAGCAACTTGATATTTGGCATACATGTGCATCTCATGGAGCTGCACATTTTCAGTTGTGATAGGTGAAGGTGAAGGTCATCATTCAAGGTCAAATGTCAAATATAAAGCCTCTGTCTGTCTGTCCGAACACTTTAACATTGGCCATAACTTTTTCAATATTGGCGTGCATGCGTATCTCATAGAGCTGCACATATTGATTGGTGAAAGGTCAAGGTCATCCTTCAAGGTCAAGGTCAAAGGTTAAATTTTGCAATATTGAAGATAGCAACTCCATATTCGGCATGCATGTGTATGTCATGGAGCTGCACATTTTGAGTGGTGAAAGGTCAAGGTCAAAGGTAAAGTATATGGCTTCAAAGCTGCGCAGCAGGGGGCATTGTGTTTCACAAACACAGCTCTTGTTTAATATATTTTCTGCACATTTCTAAAAAAAAACTTACATCAATACACGATTTTCTTCGTTAATTCAATCATTCCTGACAGACTTGTGTACTTATTTCGCTTACATTTTGACGCGCGTAGGTAGGACCGCATTACCGCTTTCGAAATGTGTATTCATACTATTGCCTTCGAGGAACTTATCTGATGTTTGACGGAAAGGGCCGAAAATGTGCGAGTGTGGGTCAAGTTCCCCACAGGTACTACTTTCCCGTTCCCCCATTTTTTTTTCGTACCCAATTTTTTTTTCATTCCCAATTTTTTGTTCGTACCCACAAAATTTTCGGTCCCATTTTTTTTGTTCCCAAATATTTTTTTTCGTACCCAAATCTTTTTTCGTACCCAAATTTGTTTCCATACCCAAATTTGTTTCGCAAAATTTGTTTACCAAATTTTTTTTTCGTACCAACATACACAATTGTGGTGATTGTGGTGATGTAGATAAACTTAACTTGATGCTTTTATATCCATCCTCTCAAAAGCATCGTCACACCAGTACTGTCAGTACATTGATTTTATTTACTGGCCTTGAGTCAATAGAATTTAGGACCTGCATCGCTGCTGAAATTTAGCTCTAAAGTGCAGTTTTAGCAGAGTGATGTTTCATTGCACGCTATCTAGTATATAATTAAATGGCCTTAGAACCTTCATTAGGACATAAATGTACATGCTTTACATCAGCCGTTTCGCTATAAAGAATATAATCAAAAATTACATAGTACACGAGGTTAAATCATTTTAAATAATCATCTTCGATATGTCTGATGAGTAACATTTTTAATGTAATTTTAAAAACTTTAAGCTCCTGTACTAAGCGAATCCAGCTGTTGGGTACTCATACAGACTGTACACATCAGACATATCGAATTAGTTTCATGTGTCTTTCACATTTATGCAAAGTCATCATCATATTCCAAAGGGATTAGAACATGTTTCTATAATTCGTTTTTAATTTACGTCAGTACATACTTTTTATGTGTTGCCTGCTTACTATAACAGTATTCCACTGCATTTCTGATTCACTAAATAGTGTGTGTAATATCTGGTAAAAAGTGTCGACTAATCTGGAATCGAAGTGCCATTGTCTTTGAGATGATCGGTAAACGAAGTGTCCATGAAAATTTGGCATCCGACTCTTAAAACATTTGACTTTCCTTAAATACGTTAGTTAACTAAAATTTAACATGTTGTAACATTAATGGAAATACTGTTCTTTTATTTCGATTAGTTGGCACGTTCTTTATTTATTTCCAAATATTTTTATTGTGTTGAAATACCTGCTGATCATCGAATTCATGATGATTATCGATGGAATTTTACTTTTTTTAAAATTATAATCCACTTTTTCCATGAAGTTCTTGTTCCCCAATACGAAGTACTATACTATTAATCGACCAAATAATGTTACCTGTCTGAAAACCAAAGGAACGGAATATAAATGCAAAAAACTTGAAGAACTCGCCTCTCGCGCGTGGCTTTTGTTGTGATCTGGTATCGAAGTGCCATCAGGTATCAAAGTATCCGCATACCCACGCCTACTTTGCGTAGTTAATTTCACTGAATTTCACATTTCTTAACTCTCACTCTCTTTTATTTTCAGATCTCATCATTACGATAAATGTTAAAGTTCACCTACCAACTCAAGTGTAGTTAAAGCTGGCAGCAAACTACCAATTGGAGCCACAGTGGCAGATTTAAGCGAGTCGGCAGAACTTTCATTGCGTACTGATGATCAGAGGACCACCAAGACAACACAGTCTGGATTACTACATGGATGACCTCCCTTCACCTGAAACACTTAAGGCCGACATTGAGTGCTGGGGAATTAAGTGGGGTAATGACCCCCCCTGCAACTTAAGGTGCTGCATTGAAAGCATGCAATAACTAAATATTCCCAAACATTTATACCATTTAAAAATGCAGCAACGTTTCCAGTGACAAGCTGTGAATGCGAAAGGAGCATATCGACGTTAGGGAATGTTAAAACAGGTTGTCGTTCAACTATGAGGGCAGAAAGACTCACTGGTCTGTGGCTTATGTCAGTGCACAGGGACATCGAGGTATACCTAAGTAATATTGTCCAACAATTTGCAAGGAAGAATCCATGAAAAATGAAACTGCCTTGTATTTTGGAGTCTTATTTGGATACTAAGGAAAAGGACGTGTGTAAAGTTAAAGAGACTGTTTTGTTTGTAAATGTGCCTTATTACTGTAATACAGTTTAAAAAGTGTGAGTTTTTGTGTATTTGTTTCTTGCAAAACAATTGAAAGTGTATCCGAATTATAATAAAAAATAATCATATTTAAAACACAGCATTTTATTTCAATTCTTTATGTTGAATGCACCAATATTAAGTATGAACGTATTAATATATGACCATTTATTGAACACATACATTTTGCCGCCCCCCCTATTCGCATTTGTTTTGTTAACAAGGTTTGTGCCCCCCAGTTGAGCCCTCTTTGGATCCGGCCCTGCTTTTATATATGTTTCACGTCAAACTGTGAAACCATTGTCAATTACCGGTATACATAGTTATTTCCCCATTACACAAATGTAATGGTACATTGCCCCAGGTTTTTATTTCTTAATCTGGTTGTAAAAACACATGATCGAAGTGTCACCAGATAAGTGGGGCCAGTGTGTTTTCTTACCATTTTAGGCTTGGGGCCGTGTCCCTTTGGATTGGGGTATATCGCAGTGTTTTGACTAAAATTGGGAAACTAGAGTTGTTCTTTTGCTATCAAATACTTTAAAGTTGAGAAGATACCTGTTTTCAATATTACATGTTTATATATTTTCTAAGGTTCAACTTGTAGAGCTGGATGGGGGATGAATTAATTGTTGAGATCTAAAAACTAATTGTGAGGGGAAGAAACCTTTGATTGGGACTTTTGAGGCCTTATTTGGGAAAAATATATACTTTTTGCATTGGGAATGGGGCTGTAAATTGGCCCCAAGTTTGAAAGAAAAAAACACTGAGGGCATAATTCTGGTCAAATAGCATTGCAAAATAAACTGTACAAAATGTTATAGTAATTAATTGTAGAAGGAAAGCTGCATGTCTGAGAATTCACAAGAAAAATAGTTTAGCGAAAAACAGTAAAGTCTTACTCTGATTATTTGTGTCTTGTTCTGAGAAAACTGGGCTTAATGCTTGTGCGTAAAGTGCCGTCCCAGATTAGCCTGTGCAGTCCGCTTTTATGGTATTTTTAGTTTGAAGGAAGTCCCTTCTTACCGAAAATCAAGTTTAAGCGGAAAGTGCCGTCCCTGATTAGCCTGTGCGGACTGCACAGGCTAATCTGGGATGGCACTTTACGCACATGTATTATTCCCATTTTAATCAGAACAAGACACATGGTAAAAAGTAACTTAAGTCTTGATTTCACGCATTAAAAAAGCTAACACTTGATTTCAATGAAAGACTAGGCAGTGATGGAAAGTAAATATCTTTTCTTATCATGATATATTGTATAACACTTGTCTGGGTTTTGTTTCTCAGTAATGCTTAAGTTAGTCTCCCTGTATTATATTTAAACTATTCTTAATGGTTACCGGCTCATTCACATTTCATATATTGTTTTCAGCCCAAGCCTAGAATCGGCGTTGCTATTGGTGACCAGATTCCGGATTTGGGTGTTGTCAAAGTGTTCTTTGAAGGACCTGTCATGAGGACTCAGCAGCATGTCTTCGATGAGGTAACACAACCCCACTTGTGTATAATACTATAATGACAGAATTTATATCATTGTTCGGAATCAGCATGTAAGGTCTACAGTGGTTAGTCTTGGATGGCACACTCAGCCACCAGTAGATTTATGATAAATCACAATACCATTAAAACTGAAAGTGTTGAAGAGAGTGAAGAGCACAGACAAGGAGGTCACTATGCAAGTGCATTTCCATTTTCCATGCTGCAGCTTAAAAGTTAAAGTTTAATATATGTCTAAGCTTACCAGTGCATAGTTATTTTAATTAAAGAATTAAAGCAACATCATGTACTTTATAATATAGATTGCTGAGTAATAGAATAGAATGTTTGAACATTTTTTGTCATGACAGATTTCAGACTCTCTTTTAATCTACTATTTTCAGACAAGTTTGAATTCATTTATGGCACTTGGGCGCCCTGCATGGCAGGAGACGCGGGAAACATTGCAGAGAATTCTGTCATTAGATGAACAAGGCCTACGAGATAACCATGCCCTCAGAGAAAAGTATGAACATTTTATTATGAACATTACTACCCGGTAGATAATTTGTTGTTTTACAGAAGTTAAACATAAATTCGAAAATTTAATTGATTAGAGAATATAGACTTATTTTTCTAGGTTGATTGACTGGATTGGCAACCATCTTTGGTACTTGGTTGCCTAGTCAATGAGGTGCCCAGAACTAAGTACCAGTACACATCAAGTGTAATTTGAACTAAATAAATCAGATAACAGTACATTATTACAATTTCAAGCATTATTTCCATTGCTTAAGTGTATTAATACTGTTGACATTCTTTAAGAAACAAATAGAACGGAACTCAAGAATCCCATAAGAAATACAATATTCACATTTCATTCCATAAAATTTGCAATTCTGCAATCTATATTAAACAAAATTCATCTCATTACTTGCTGTTTCATTTCACTGGTCTTAATAACCCTATTACAATAGCTTCTATCGGTTGTATCCAATATCTTCCTAAGGTTTTGTCGTTATCCACTGGAAGGTAAATTGAGGCTAATTGTTTAAAAAAAGCTATCATACCTGACCTTATATCTACACTCTCTAGGTTCACAGGAAATGCCTTATTTCAATTCCTGCTTTATAATTTGAAAGATGTTGTAATGAAAACACCACTGACTGCAGTTTTGGCAAATACCTGGTATATCTTCATATTGTATTATACACAAAATATTCAATTTGCTTGTTTTGAAAGTATGACATTCAGCAATTTTTTTTTCATTGATGTTATGATATAACAATAACATTACATTCTCATATTCACATTCTTATTTATATTCCATGATTTACTTTGTACTTTAAGAGCCCTTGTTCCCCAGTCTTCCGCCACAATGCACATACCAGCAAAGATTGGAGACTACACAGACTTCTACTCCTCTAAGAACCACGCCTACAATGTGGGAGTCATGTTCCGAGGCAAAGACAATGCCCTCATGCCCAATTGGTACCCATAGAATCTTAATGACAAAGTAGTCATATAGAGTATGATAATCGTAATGATCCTCATGTATGTTTTTGTTGTTATATTGTTTTGGCGTTGTCCGTCCGTCTTTCCGTCCGTTCGTCGGTCCGGAGCTATATCTTGGAAGTGCTTTGGTGGATTTAATTGAAACTTGGTATGAGTATATATATGGATAAGAAAATGATGCATGCCAAATGGCATTTTACACCATCTGTTAATAAAGGAGTTATGGCCCTTTGTATCTTTAAAAAATGCTTTTTTTGAGTGTTAAATATAACAGAAGCATATTGGCGGGGGATATCAATTCAACAAATTGGCTTGTTTGTTATTGACAGCTAGTTTTCAATACATATTGAGCCATGCTCTGTGAAAACGGGGTTTAATGCGTGTGCGTAAAGTGTCGTCTCAGATCTAATCAGGGATGACACTTTCCACTTTAATGATACTTTTCGTTTTAAGAAAATCTCTTCTTAGTAAAAATTAAGTTTAGCCGGAAAGTGTTCTTTGCTTAGGCTAATCTGGGACAACACTTTACACACATGCATTAAACCAGCTTTTCACATGGTGCGGCTAATATATTAAAATGAGCCATTGCATGACAAAACCTACTTAAGTGAAATAAATATAATTGGTGTATTTACATGTTAAATTGTTGTATGTATCTTTCCAGTCGGAAGGTTGCTTTGATGTTTAACGCTTGGTAGTGTTATGGTACTATAACAACCATCGGAATAGGAACCATTATCAAAATCATGACACTGAGGTTTGATTTTCCTTACATTACCATAATTTTCACAAGGGTCAATACAGATTTTGCAGTTGAATGGCTCAGGCTATGTCATTATTGTCTATTGAAGCCTTATTCAAAGAAACTGATTGATAAATTGAATGCATAGCTGCATATTTTACCTATGGTTCTGTCTCACGTCAGGTGATATATTGAATGCATAGCTGCATATTTTACCCATGGTTCTGCCTCACTTCAGGTGATATATTGAATGCATAGATACAAATTTTACCTATGGTTCTGTCTCACTTCAGGTGATATATTGAATGCATAGATACAATTTAACCTATGGTTCTGTCTCACTTCAGGTGATATATTGAATGCATAGATACAAATTTTACCTATGGTTCTGTCTCACTTCAGGACTCACATCCCAGTGGGTTACCATGGCAGGTCCTCCTCAGTTGTTGTTTCCGGTACACCCATCAGGAGACCCAATGGACAGATCTGTCCTGATGAAAGTAAGTCTTTTGTATATCATGCTTAACCCTTTCCAACTTAGAAGCCAAGTGAATATATGTCTATGTGCAAACAGAATAAAACCAGAACAGCCTGCGAGTAACTCGCAGTGCAAGTAACTTACAGTCTGTTCAGGTTTTTATGCTGTTTGCTGCTCATCGGTATCTAGGGGTTGGAAATGAAGCGTTAAAACCTTGAATCTTGTAAGATAGGTCTTAAGTTATATTTAACTTTCTAAGGGACTACAAACGCGTCTTAATACGTATTTGGTAAAGGGTTAATGCATGTGTGTAAAGTGTTGTCCCAGATTGGCCCGTGCAGTCTGCACATGCTTATCAGGGATGACACTTTCCACTTTTATTGATTTTTTGTTTATAGGAAGTCTCTTCTAAAGGAAAATCCACTTAAGGTGTTAAGTGTTGTCCCATATAAGCCTTTGCGGATTGCTGAGGTTAATATGGGACGACACTTAATGCATATTACTTCCTGCATTCTAGGCAAGCCACCAGTGTTCAGCACATGCAAGCTGTTTGACTTTGAGCTGGAGACAGCGTTCTTTACGGGCCGTGCTACAAGACTTGGGGAGCCCATACCCATTGAGAAGGCAGATGATTACATATTTGGAATGGTCCTTATGAACGACTGGTCAGGTAAGATGCTGATTTTCATTTAACAGTTTATCATTGTGGCTAAATATGATTAAATACTTATCCTTAACTTCAGATTACAAGCCATTGCAAAATAACCGGTATGTGAATCAATATGTAGCTTTTGAATTTAAAAAATATAATTCCTCTCATTTTTCAAAAGGTTGAACTTTTGGAAAAACAACAGCAAAAATATTGCCATTGTTTGGGTGGCTCCTGAATAATGAAAATCTATTGTCTTCAGTTATCAAGGTTTTCATACAATAAAGGTAAATACTGGCCTGTCTGTCTGTCTGTCTGTCTGTCTGTCTGTCTGGTCTGGTCTGGTCTGGTCTGGTCTGGTCTGGTCTGGTTTGTCTGTCTGTCATTCTGTCCCAAAACTTAAACCTAGGTTAAATTTTTCTGATAACTTTTGCAATATTGAAGATAGCAACTTAATATTTGGCATCCAAGGGAAGTAATAAGCTTATAGGTAGATAATGTCAAAATCTGCCAAATGATATATTGAAATTTTATTTCGAAGCGGAGCAATAAACACATCTCTTGTTATATTTGAAACAGTAATGCAGAATTTTGTGTAAAGCTCACTCAGAATTTCTACGGACAAACTCTGGGTCAATCATATATACAGAAATATACAAAAATAAGTGTTATTATTATTATTTTATATTTTCTGAATGTTTCTCCTTCAGCTCGTGACATACAGAAGTGGGAATATGTGCCCCTTGGACCCTTCCTTGGCAAGAACCTGGGTACCACAGTGTCACCCTGGGTCGTTACCATGGATGCACTGAAACCATTCATTGTTGCGAACGCTACACAAGATCCCAAACCTATGCCCTACCTTACCCACGAGGATAACTACAACTTTGATATAGCCTTGGAAGTGGCTATTAAATGTAGGAGTCTGAGTCTTCAGAATGTTCTCTAATGTTTTTTAGAAGATCAGAATTAATTCTGGTATTTAAGATGTCAAAATTCTTATTTTAAAATAACTGTTTCAACACAAGATATTTTTATGCCCCCGGATCGAAAGATCGGGGGTATATTGTTTTTGGCCTGTCTGTCTGTCATTCCGTCATTCTGTCATCAAAACTTAAACCTTACGTTAAAGTTTTAGAATAACTTTTGAAATATTGAACATAGCAACTTGATATTTGGCATGCATGTGTATCTCATCGAGCTGCACATTTTGAGTGGTGAAAGGTCAAGGTCATCCTTCAAGTTCAAAGGTAAAAAACAACAAAAAACTTTAACCTTACATTAAAGTTTTGCAATAACTTTTTAAATATTCAACATAGCAACTTCATATTTGGCATGCATGTTTATCTCATGGAGCTGCACATTTTGAGTGGTGAAAGGTCAAGGTCATCCTTCAAGGTCAAAGGTAAAAAAAAGCGGCCCATTAGGGGGCATTGTGTTTCTGACAAACACATCTCTTGTTATTTTGATTATTAGTTTCGGTTAAATGTAATATTGCATTAAAAAAGCTTTGAAAATACTTATTGCAGTGCCTCTCTGTGCATGTATTTATTAGGTCCTTTTGCATGTGACGCTGCATTTGGACCCAAGTGCCTAAGACTTAGCTGAGGCTAAGATGCTTAGGGGACCAATGCAAACAACTGCATTAATCAGACAGCCGTGTGTTGTCTTTCTTTGAAAAAAGTGTTGGTCATTCATGGAATATTATAATATTTTTAGTGAAAAAATAAATTCCTTTTTTTTATGTCCCCCACTATAGTAGTGGGGGACATATTGTTTTTGCCCTGTCTGTCTGTTTGTCTGTCTGTTGGTCTGTTTGCGCCAACTTTAACATTTTGAAATAACTTTTGCTATATTGAAGATAGAAACTTCATATTTGGCATGCATGTGTATCTCATGAAGCTGCACATTTTTAGTGGTGAAAGGTCAAGGTCATCCTTCAAGGTCAGAGGTCAAATATATATGGCCAAAATCGCTCATTTTATGAATACTTTTGCAATATTGAAGATAGCAACTTGATATTTGGCATGCATGTGTATCTCATGGAGCTGCACATTTTGAGTGGTAAAAGGTCAAGGTCAAGGTCATCCTTTAAGGTCAGAGGTCAAATATATGTGGCCCATATTGCTTATTTTATAAATACTTTTGCAATATTGAAGATAGCAACTTGATAAATGGCATGCATGTGCATCTCATGGAGCTGCACATTTTGAGTGGTGAAAAGTCAAGGTCAAGGTCATCCTTCAAGGTCAGAGGTCAAATATATGTGGCCCAAATCGCTTATTTTATGAATACTTTTGCAATATTGAAGATAGCAACTTGATATTTGGCATGCATGTGTATCTCATGGAGCTGCACATTTTGAGTGGTGAAAGGTCAAGGTCATCCTTCACAAGGTCAAGGTCATCCTTCAAAGTCAAACGTCATATAGGGGGACATTGTGTTTCACAAACGCATCTTGTTTCTGTCACATTTAACAAATGTTATCGGTTTTTCATAAGAAGTAACGATATCTTCAAATTCTTCCCTTAACTTTAAATCAATTACACAAGAGAGGTAATCACACAATTACACATCAACCCTGTGCTCAGGTGATGGGTTGTCAGCCCCTGCCACCATCTGCCGCAGCAACTACAAGCACATGTACTGGACGATGAAGCAGCAGCTAGCCCACCATACAGTCACTGGCTGCAACATCAACCCTGGAGATCTCATGGGCTCAGGAACCATCTCAGGGGAGGTAACTGTATCGTCAGTTCAGTTTGAAAGTTGACAGGATATTCATGAATGTTTCTAGCATTACAGCTTATTAAACGCTTAAATTGTTTCCCATAGATATACTAATTTTTTCCCCATTCATGTTTCAGAAACGATTCCTTGAGACTGAATTGAGTGTAATTCCTAACTTGTTTTAACTCAAATTCTGAATGGAAACTAATATATTAATTGTAACACTATTTTCCTACATTTATGCATTTAAGCCAGGTTCATGTCTGGCATTTACATCTGATATAGAATTTAGAATGGCAAACAAACCCTATGTTTAATGAAATAAAATAAAAGTTTCGCAAACAAAAACTATTAACAATTAGTTTTAAACAATTACTGTAACTGCAGAAAATATTGTAACGTAAACGTACCCCGGAATTCTTATGCTAAATTGGTTGTTGTCGGCTAATTTTTAGCTCGGCTGTTTTTCGGAGAAAACCCGAGGTATTGTCATAGCCAGCTCATCGTCCGCCGTCCAACGTCCGCCGTCCGCGTCGTGCTAAAACCTTAACATTTTGTTAAGGTTATGAACATTGGCTCTAAAATCAAAGTGCTTCAACCTACAACTTTGAAACTTCATATGTAGCTGCACCTTGATGAGTTCTACATGCCACACCCTTTTTTGGGTCACTGGCTCAAAGGTTAAGGTCACTGTGACCTCTATAAAAACAAAACAAAACAACATTCTAACAAGCTTTCATTTATTCAAAACTGAACCCGCAGCCGAGCCTGGCACCCGTTATGCTTGTTTCAAATTAATTATGTTAATATTCATCTCAATATTCTGTAAAATTGCCTCAATATTATCTTAACTCCTAATCAAAAAAGCATTTTTAGGCAGTTTTTGTTCAAGGAGAATTTTGTTTCGAATTCCGTAGCGAGTTTTTCGACTTCGGATTTTGGGTGGGAATAAAACTCGGGTACAATCTAAATTTGCCAGTTAGGAGTTAGTATATTTTCCATACCTGAGGTACACTTAAGTATACTTAAGAGTACCCAGGGTACATTTAAGTAGTACCTGAGCCAGCAATGACCAATCGAGCATAACTTACAGCTACACTTATATTGAAAAATACCCCTAAATACTGTTTGTGTGTGTACAGACTGAGGATTCCTATGGCAGCATGCTGGAACTCTGCTGGAAAGGAACCAAGACTATTGAGCTGGGAAACGGACTCACCCGCAAGTTTCTACAAGATGGGGATGAAGTCATCATGACAGGTACCTATACAGAAATATATAGAGTATTATTTACAGTCATGTATAATGTGCACCAAATTGTTTTTGAGTGAAGAAATGGGGAAAAATATTTTGAGAGTTTGGGTGAAATTCTGTAGTCTATCTGTAGGCTGTGCTTTATTGTTTGATATTAAATACCACCATTGTTTTTATGCTGCAATTTCTGCTATCTACTTCATGTTGCACCCATGAGATATTTAGGATGACTGCTATGGTAAAAATATAGAGTGAGAAAATTAAGTGTGATAATGTTTTCTAGTAGACTGTTGTGAGTCTTAAATTTGAAAGCAATTCTAGTTGTGCACATCAAATTTTTATAGTTGCCTCCCCTAATTCATGAATTTCAATTTTGTGTTGAAAGGTTCAATCAGAAATACAAAGCAATTGCATGCTTTAATATGAGTGGATTACTTCACTAAATACTATCAAACTTATTGCTGCAATTCTTTGGCCAAAGATGGAAGATTAAACCGTTACTAACAATTGAACTACTTATTATTACAAGTGTACCAGCATATAACCTGTGGTGCAAATTCTCTAAGATTCCTACATTACTTGCATAATATAATCATATTGTTTGCTTGTGTTAATATTCTAGAGGTCGTAATATTTCATAACCTTTAATTTGATTTATCCAGTCCAGAGATGTGGATAACATCTACGTCTCTGTCCATTCCCAGTCTTTCAGCATTGAAATTGTATCTTTTTTTCTTTTTCAGGCTTCTGTACAGGTGACGGATACAGGGTAGGGTTTGGTACCTGTGTAGGAAAGGTTCTACCCGCACACCCACTGTAGAAGAGCCTTCCCTACAGTAAACATGGGATGTTAAAGCAAGACAAATGTCTATAAAGAATCTTTTTTTCATACACTAACACATCATATATATATATATATATATATCAATGATATATATCAATTGAGAATATCAATTTATTGCCTTAAATTTATGTTTGAAAACAAATTAAAAACTCTGCATACAATGTAATCATGGCAATACAATTGAATTTAAACAAAAAAGATTAAACATTTTGTTGCAGTTACACTTACTTGGAAAAGGGAAAGATATACTGCATGTTATGGAAATCAAGGAATTCTAGTCAATAATCATAATTAAATTAAAAATAACTTGAATGTGTAAAATGGAAGGGCAATTGTCCATTTAATATATGTAGATGAGCTGAAATTGTTATTAATCGAAGAGTGAGTTAACCAGTATTTTAGTTTGAGAGCATAAAAATGTTATACTGGTTTTTAACTTATTACTCCATGCTTGTTATTTCTAATTTGCAAATGATTCATCATGTTTAATAACCAAGAAGTGTAATACATTTTTACGCTTCCTTCATGATAATGTTGGAAGGGCATAAATTGTTATCCCTGTCTGTGTGTTTGAGCGTGTGGTTTGTTTTTGTGGGGACATTTTGTGTGATTTGATGATCAGATTTGAAAATAATTGTGCACGAATAATCATCTTGCCATGCCATGTCCGTGCTTAAGACAACCATGTTGCTAGCTTAAAGCAAAGACTGCAGTTGACAATTGGAGTCTGCTTTTCTATATATTTGTTTATAGGGGAATAACATAAAGTACTTTTTCGTCCTATTACTCTGATGTGCATTATGGGATTTCAAAATTAAATTGAAACATAAAATCATCATATCAAGATGACTTGTAATGTTCAACAACTGTGGCACTATTATTACAGGCTGTGTTGACTTTTTATATTTTGTCTGTCACACAATGGTTTCTGTGTCCATTAAGGGGGCTTCCTTGTTTTTCAGACCCTTTTTAATTAATCATTTGTTCATGTATTAAGTTATCTGTATTTTAAGAAGTATAGTTGTTGCGTTTTAGCTGACCTGTCACGAAGTGACATAGTGAGCTTATGTGACTGTGTGATGTCCGTTGTGTGTGCGTGTGTGCGTGCGTCCGTCAACAATTTGTTTGTGTAGACAGTAGAGGTCACAGTTTTCATTCAATCTTTATGAAATTTGGCCAGAATGTTTATCTTGATGAAATCTGGGTTGGGATTGTATTTGGGTCATCTGGGGTCAAAAACTAGGTCACTATGTCAAAAACTAGGTCACATAATAGGTCAAATAATAGAAAAACCTTGTGTAGACAATAGAGGTTGCCATTTTCATCCAATCTTTATGAAATTTGGTCATAATGTTTATCTTGATAAAATCTGGGTTGGGATTGTATTTGGGTCATCTGGGGTCAAAAACTAGGTCACTAGGTCAAATAATTAAAAAATCATCAACAATTTGTTTGTGTAGACAGTAGAGGTCACAGTTTTCATCCAATGTTTATGAAATTTTGTCAGAATGTTTATCTTGATGAAATCTGGGTTGGGATTGTATTTAGGTCATCTTGGATCAAGAACTAGGTCACTAGGTCAAAAACAAGGTCAAATAATAGAAAAACCTTGTGTTTACAATAGAGGTTGCAGTTTTCATCCATTCTTTATGAAATTTGGTCAGAATGTTTATCTTGATGAAATCTCGCTTGGGTATGAATTTGGGTCATCTGGGGTCAAAAACTAGGTCACTAGGTCAAAAGCTAGGTCAAATAATAGAAAAATCTTGTGTAGACAATAGAGGTCGCAGTTTTCATCCAATCTTTATGAAATTTGGTCAGAATGTTTATCTTGATGAAATCTGGGTTGGGATTGTATTTGGGTCATCTGAGGTCAAAAACTAGGTCACTAGGTCAAATAATAGAAAAAACGTCAACAATTTGTGTGGACAGTAGAGGTATCAGTTTTTATCCAATCTTTATGAAATTTGGTCAGAATATTTATCTTGATGAAATCTGGGTTGGGATTGTATTTGGGTCATCTGGGGTCAAAAACTAGGTCAATTGGTCAAAAACTAGGTCACTAGGTGAAATAATAGAAAAATCTTGTATAGACAATAGAGGTCGCAGTTTTCATCCAATATTTATGAAATTTGGTCAGAATGTTTATCTTGATGAAATCTGGGTTGGTATTGTATTTGGGTCATCTTGGGTAAAAAACTAGGTCACTAGGTCAAATAATAGAAAAACCTTGTGTAGACAATAGAGGTCACAGTTTTCATCCAATCTTCATGAAATTTGGTCAGAATGTTTGTCTTGATAAAATCTGGGTTGGGATTGTATTTGGGTCACCTGGAGTCAAAAACTAGGTCAATAGGTCAAATATTAGAAAAACCTTGTGTAGACAATAGAGGTCACAGTTTTCATCCAATCTTTATGAAATTTGGTCAGAATGTTTATCTTGATGAAAACTGGGTTGGGATTGTATTTGGTTAGTCAGGTGAGCGATTCAGGGCCATCATGGCCCTCTTGTTGTAAATGCCAATAATTGAGATTGCTGACATTCCAGTGAAGTGAAAGCTTTAAATAAATAGATTGCTGATTGTGCTTTGCTTTTTTATGTCTGTCTGTCTGTCTGTCCGTCACACTTTGCGTTTAGGTTTAGAAAAATGCTCATAACTTCTATGTCGCTTCAGATGTAACCTTCATACTTGGTATGCATGTGTTTATGGACAAGACCTTTCCATACGCACACAAATTTTGACCCCTTTGACCTTGACCTTGAACTTAGGGTTCGCATTTAGGTTTAAAAAAATTGCGTTTAGGTTTAGAAAAATGCTCATAACTTCTATCAAAGTGTTTATCGGGGGCATATGTCATCCTGTGGAGACAGCTCTTGTTTGAATTGGTCACAGTGCTACAATTTCCTAGTATTTATTTTGTAAATCAGTTTTATGATGGTTGTAAAAATGAATAACGTGTTATTCATACAATGAATTGATATTTGTCCTCACTCATTTTAATGAAATTATTTATATATTACTTCATGCATACTTGGTGGATAAATAATTATACGAAGACAAGTGCCTTATTTCATGAAGTCATGGTGTGTTAAAGTTATAACCCTGGTATATAGCGGTAATGCATATATGGTGAGTGTATGACATTGTTTCTAAGACTACAAATTGCAAAAAATGAAGTTCTTCAAAAACATACCGGTAGAAAGATATTTGTTATATTTATATTATCTACATGTAGTAACATATTATTAAAATCATATATTGTTATTGAAGGTGCTTTTATAAAAGCTTGAGCCCATATTTGCTTCAGTAACTACTCACTAGAATTCATCATGAAAGCAAATCATTGTTCACTATGGTAACATTTAGCATTATTTTTATCTTCTACACTTTATTTGTTCGAATATATTTGAATTTTGAAATAAATAGTTTATGGATGTTTTAATTTCATTCCTACTGACTGGAAAATTTATTGCTAATTGACTAATGATAATAAACGCTTAAAATATGTTGTTTTGGGTTACCAACATAACTTTAAAATACCACAGCCCTTTTGAACATTTTAATAAATTTGTGAGGTATTATTTTGTAGTAAGTTAAGTTTGAAATAGCTCGACAATAAAATGAATTGTCCGTGCTTAATACATCACCCAAATTTCGGCGTTTGCGTCCATGAATTACTCTTATTAAGGTTAAGTTGCCAAATCTTCAGGTCACTGCTTGTACTTAAGGTATTTAGTTGAAAGTTCACATACATGTTTGGGGTCATTGTGTGAGGCCCCTGACCAAGTTCCATATCTCTGACATGCGCATTAATAGAATTATGCACCCTTTTAGAACATACATCTTTGGTTGAGATAAAAGTTCATCTATTCCACATAATTGTATTTCATGTAGTCAATGAAACTTCACATGTGTTCGGAGTCATTGTGTGGGGTAATTTACCAAGTTTCATAACTGTTACCGGCAGTATAGCAAAGTTATACCTGCGTTGTACTTATTTTTTTACTAAAGCACATTCCGTAATATGTTTTTAGCACACCTGAGCACAACGTGCTCATGGTGAGCTTTTGTGATCGCCTTTTGTCCGTCGTTCGTTGTCCGTCGTGCATTGTCCGTTGTGCGACGTCAACATTTGCCTTGTTCACTCTCTAGAGGCCACATTTATTGTCCAATCTTCATGAAATTTGGTCAGAAGATTGGTGTCAATGATATCTTGGATGAGTTCGAAAATGGTTACGTTTGCTTGAAAAAGTTATTCTTTTCCATGCTCTTTAAAGCTAATAAAATGTCTTCTCTACTTATATCTTGTGATAATATATCATTATCTTCATTAGAAACTTTAGGTAAATTGTTAAGAAATACATCATTACACGCTTTAATTCTATTTTATATTTTAAAACCTAATACATTTAGCATTTTGCTAAGCACTTTTATACACTTATATATACTGGTATTTGCAATATATCAGACACAATTCAAATATGAATTAGTAATAACTGGAATCAAGGCTTAAATTCATTTTTGATTACGTATGCGAATAATGATGCACCACCTCACGAATTGCACAAGTTTGTTATTTTATAAATGGATGTTACTAGACCATACGTATTGCTTAAAAAGGGACACAATTGTATTCATATAAAATTATCATGTTTACATAATTACTTCCTCTTTTGCCCCTTATTTTGGATGATGAGTAATTCTAGAATCCTCACCAAGCGTTAACTTATGTGTGTGATCATCGTTAACTATTGAATCTGTCTAATTCAATAGATAAATAGCTTTACATTCGATAAACCCACAAGGAAGATAAGTCTTGCAGTTGATTGGCTCATTATCATCAAACCATTTATTGACGTAAGTATCAAGGATAAACTCAGACCCAACAATTATGACATCAGAGCTATAATAATTGCATACTATAAATGTTGCTTATGTCATAAGCGCACTATTCTATTCAGAAGAATGATCATGCCCCCCTTCGAAGAAGAGGGGGTATATTTCTTTGCTCATGTCGGTCGGTCGGTCGGTCTGTCGGTCCGTCCACCAGGTGGTTGTCAGACGATAACTCAAGAACACTTGGGCCTAGGATCATGAAACTTCATAGGTACATTGATCATGACTCGCAGATGACCCCTATTGATTTTGAGTCACTAGGTCAAAGGTCAATGTCACGGTGACCTGAAATAGTAAAATGGTTTTTGAATGATAACTCAAGAACGCATACGCCTAGGATCATGAAACTTCATGGGTAGATTGATCATGACTTACAGATGACCCCTATTGATTTTGAGGTCACTAGGTCAAAGGTCAAGGTCACGGTGACCCGAAATAGTAAAATGGTTTCCGGATGATAACTCAAGAACGCATACGCCTAGGATCATGAAACTTCATGGGTAGATTGATCATGACTCGCAAATGACCCCTATTGATTACTCACACAATGGCTGCCACTACAACGGACAGCCCATATGGGGGGCATGCATGTTTTACAAACAGCCCTTGTTAAATTTAAGGTGGCAAATTAGACGCAACAATGAAGAATAATTAGAATATTACCGTTTAATAAATATTCTTTATTGTTAGACTTAAAGGGACTTGTTCACAGATTTTGTCATGTTATGAATAAATGCTTTTACTTGATAACTGCAAATATCGCAACTAAAGAGCTCCAATATTTAACAAGAAAAAAAAAGAGTTAAAGTCTATCACTACAACCACTCGGCCATCAGTGCTGCTATTCTCGGAGATAAATTATATACTTAAATGTGCAATCCCCGTTATGTCTCTAAATATAATGATAACAACAGAACTCCAAATTATTAAATCGTTTTGCGTTTGTAACGCTTTAACATTTTCAGATTTTTTAATCGGCAAAAGATGCATATAATTGATGCTTTTGAGCATGCTAAATGTTAAGTATTACTATTTCCGCGCAAAACAAATGACTACAACGAACATGTGCCAATCTGAAACAATCTTTTTTATTGTGTCAATTTATCAATGTGAACAGGTCCTAAATATATATTTTTTTATTTGCTGTGCTTTTTCTCAGATATTATACACGATTTCAACATGAAATATCATAGGTGTATGGATATCAATGCGGTGAATTGGTATGCATAAAAAACCTACATAGTTATTGCCACTTTCATCAATTAGTATGTCGGTCGATCAAAAAAGATATTAACCTTATATTTTCCTGTATTTGTTAGGTTCATACATATCCTTTTGGTTTGCGTAAGTTGCAACTTATTGTTTGCGGGGGTTCATTTTCAACGCTGGTTTAATTTTAGTTTAAAGTAACATAAAAGTACCTATCCGTCGCTTTTTGGTTTTGGACTAGATTTGTATGACATAAGATTGCCAATTTAAATGTGTGATTTTATCATTGGTACTTCCTGGATATCTTGAATTCTAATTAAAATAGCATTATACATTGATTTGCTTTTCGTCTTGAAAAGGGATGGTATTTGATTACAAACGGTGTATCGCATATAACCACTAGATTAAATGTGGAAAACAATATACCTGCAACTATAGTGATCCAAATCAATCGTTTAATGTGATAATACCCTTATATATGACGTCCGAGTATCTTGGAGAGAAAATACTTGTTTAAATATCAAACTACTCATTTGTTATCGTAGAAAATAAAACAACAACACAGCTCTACAGTCATACTTTCATTCGCACACACTTATGTAAAGCCACTCATACGAACAATTAAAATTTTACAAATATAGTTAAATTACTGGATTATTTTTTAAAGTTGTAACACAGCTCTTAAGTAAAACAGATCACATAAAGGATCCCACAATCAGTTTAAAACTATTCTCATATACAATAAACAACATATGAATTTGAGTGTCAAAATACTTCATTACATAAGAGGTAATTGCATGCCGGATATATCTTATACACTGTGTGTAATTAAAAAAATACTTGCTTAACATGTTCATGCTGATGAATATGAGAAAGTTTTATAACTTAAACAATTATGTAACCTAAGAATAATCTTCGTTTAAAGCTTTGATACAAGCAAATCGAACTCGACAAATCCTGTAGCATCTTGGTATTGTTAACAAACAAGTTAAAGATGCGTACGTTATTAAAGTTCGCAATCATATACGTCCAAAACCAACAATGTAGGAAATATTGGCGTTTGCTATAAAATATTAGATTTCTTTAAGTATACAAAGAAATGAATCACTATGCAGTCTTAATATCGACTTTTGCAATAATTAAAAAATAACTACACATAACATGTTGATCACAAAATCTATATATTTACATATTATATCAATTGTTTTATCATGTATTATAAAACATTAATATGCATTCAACCGAAACATACCTTATTAACAAAGGAATACGAATGACAAGATTCATAATAATCAAAGTTTTTCTATTATGGCATACGGTTAAATAGATAAGAAAAAGCAACAACAGATATACAAAATATTAATTATCATTCAATCAAACGTTTAAAACAATTTTGAGCATGATATGAACATAAGAATATAATGCACGCATTTTCGAATATGACAGCTGTAGACACAATAACATTTTATTATGTGCACAAATGAATACTTACTGGGTGTTAATGAAGTATGAACAACACCGTAATCAAACAACACTTGCTAGCCTAAGCTTCATTGCCATGTACTTATGTTCACAATAAACAAAATAACTGAAAATAAAACCCAATCCAACTGAAATACAATGGCAGATTGACGCCTTTTGAATATACGCGTTAACAGAGTGAAATATCACTTAGATTATAGTGCGAGATTAATTTCGTTAATGCAGGTGTGATTTATGAATGAAAGACGATCGATGGTAAAATTTAAATGGTTCAAATTTAGTTATATATATTTCGTACAAATAAATTCTAAAAATACACTTGAACTAATTAATATATGTAGACAGGTATGTGTTTTTTTATATGTATGTAATGAACATTATACACGGTAACACTAATACAAACAACAACTAAAAACTAATAATAGCTAGTAATCAGCAGTATCCTTTTGAAACAGAAATATATATAGTTACAATTAACAAACATATAAAATAACGTTTCAATTTGTTGACATTGTTACGTTTCATAGTCTTTTACAAAATTTACGACGAACGCGCTCAATATCTTCCGCTTTGATGGATCCCCAAACTTCGCAGTTGTAGTTTAAAATGGATGATACATATTCGTCAAATAAATTAAACATGATATTTATAGGTAAGTGTATATCTTTGGTTAGGTTGAACAAAGAATGCATTGCTTTCAATGCTTTACCATTTAGTGTATTTGTTGCAGACACAAACGATCCACCACTTGAAATAACAATTCAAAGGTAATTAAAATTGTTGAAACTTCCTAGTTCTCGACCTTTATAAGTCGATTAGAATGTTTTATTGATTGATCAACCTCTTTAGAATACCGTGGCCTTGTAGGTATCTAAATCGGTCACTATTCGAAGTTCCGCCTTAAATGGTCGACTTTATAACAGACAGGAATGCATTTTGAAAACACCGCATTTTTTTATTTTTCCACGATTGCAAAAACAAAATTTCAAGCACAGTTATCTTTGTTATATTGCCTATTAACCAAATATACACAGTTATTAAAAAAATAGTTTTCAATCATCGTTTTAATCGAAAAGCACAAACTGGCAATCATTTATCAAGGAAAGATTCTGAAGGCCGTCATCCAATATTTGAGCTGTGTATCGAACGCCACCGCATTGTTGAGGCTGAACTTCTGAGACCATCATTGCGACGGCATACAACACTTCAGTATCGGGATCTTCGTAGCAAATCATAGCTCCGCTGTCGCCTTCTCTTGCAAAATGTTCGCCTCTACGGCGATCACGAATGATAACTCTGAGGCCATTCGATGTTTTGAAATCTTGCTCCACTATTAAACCAACACCTGGTTTAGACCCTGCACTCCATATGTGCACCGGTTTGGAAATCAATTCTTGAATGGCTGCACTTGGTTTCAGTCTGGAAAACATCCTTACATTTAGCTCTGTTAGGAAACATGGATCACATTCACTTGCATAGACGCTATCGACATCCACTGTCAAAAAATCAACGTCATCGCTTCCATTCTGCGTACCAATATGCCCAATGGGTGTCCTGTTAGTACCCACTGTGAGCATTTCCTCATTTGTTTCGTTGACGACGTGGCGAGAAATAAGAGCTGCTACGGTAAAGTCGGTAGTGTTTTCCGAATTGCGACCTGCATTAGCTCTTTCGGCGCTTCTTTGTGATCGCATGTCACGAGTCGGTAAATCCACTTTCTTGACAAAGCCCCCAAGCGTACCGCGGCCGCCGAATATAGAATCGCCAGATGAAAACAAATTTTTCGATGTTACATACACAAAAGTGTATTTAGCAATACCATCGTTCTCTAATACGCTTCGAATATTGTCTTGGTCGCTTTCACTTGCTGAATGACTGACGTATATTTGCAGAGTTCCACGTTTTTTCAAACATCCGATAATCGCTGGAAGGCAGACAAGTTTTCCTATGGCCTTAAGTGTAAAAGAAAACAAAAACTCAAAATAAACATGGCAGTTGTAAAATACAGATAAACTGCTTTCCACTAATGTCATCAGCTAGGTACCACTTGTCATTGCTTGTTTCGCCCTTTTAAACCTAGGACAAGCTCTAAGTGGCGGGCGGCAGTGTTGATCAGACACTACCCATTAGTGGATGGCTTCCAGCTACTGGCGTTCCTCCTTAGCCACAGCCAGCTGGAGCTTCTTTCTGCTGCCTGTGATACCTTCTTAACGGCCAGCTTTCTCGCCTGTCCCTCTATTCCCATATCCTGGAACATCTTTCCCAGCGATGGTGCAGGAAACCCTCTGCATCCCACTTCAATCGGGTAGTTCCATGCTCTCCACCCGGCCTCTCTACATTACGCACAACATCACTCATTATTTACAGGCATCCGATTCATATATATAAATCATGATATTGTATATTTATAATGTATCACTTTTTAGTGATAATAAAATATATTGATTAATTATTTTATTATACTTTTTATTGTGCGACAGGAATGCAACTGTCAACGGTTTTTATCCGTTAAGATTTACAAACATGTTTAAAACTAAATTCAGAAAGGGAGCCGAGAAAGGATATTGTTACATTGTATTTGCTTTGTGAAAAGAACAATACAATACAAGGTTTTATCCATTTTGTGTGAATAAATGATGTTATAGCATTCGTGCATGTACACAACATATTTATGAACCATAGAAGAAAAATTCTTACTTCATCAATATTGAATGGGTATTCAAGTGTTTGCATTTCAGTGTCAAACCGGTCCGATCGTGGAATGGCGCTATTTCGAAATATCGTCGTAATCAGGTCGTCAATGTCAAGTAAGCACATCCTCTTTTGATCTAAAATGTATTTTTTCAGTTTATGTAATTATATTATGTTGTATACATACCATATAAAAACTAGTGTCAATCTATTCAATACGGTGTATATACTAGTTTTCTTACCGGAAAAAAGATTGTTCTGACTCGTACAATGCTGAGTGAAGAATCTTCAATAAGGCCAATGCGCAACGCTCCAGTAAAATATCAGCATCTTTGACGATTGTGTCTCTCTGAGTCGACAATAGAGTAAATCCGGAAATATTTATAATCGTATCGCTGTCTCCAACCAGAAGCGTTCCTACGCTTGGCAGTTTCGCATCTTTAAGCGCCTCAACCAGCGATGTTAGCGTATGACAATCAAGAACTATCAAAGAAAATGAGTGTGTGCTTTGTAACTCCTCTACAACATCAGTTATTGACATCAAGTGGGTTTTTTTCTGATGAGACCCCTTTAAAATGATGCTTAAATTTCTCCGTTGTGTAAATAACAACGGAACAGGCGGTGATGGTACCGATCAACTTCTCATCTAAAAACGTAGAAGCATCTGCCAAATCCTGGTCGCAAATCGTAAGTATCCCATCAATTGTCTCACAGCAGTGTTTCAGCTTCCGAAATTGCTCCTTCGGACACCTTAGAGCAACGATCTCAGATTGAAACGATTTTTTACCTATTGGCGACGTCGGTGTTGTACCTTAAACAAATTCTTCAATGCAATCACCTTCTTCAGTGTTGTTGTTTAAATCCATTACTTTTATTTTATATTCATCCTTGGTTTTAATGTGACACATATTACGTATTATTTTGTTAAATCAATAATAAAAAGTTAAAAACAACATAATATATACATTAAGTCGCACAAAGTGATCTTCGACTAAAATAATATAATATCCAACGACAAAATGATGTTTGTAATTGTCAACGAAAATAATAAGTCTTCTTATACATAAACATTACCAACCATCTTTCGCCAGATACTGTTGTTTACTGAAAGAATCTGATCGTCTCTGTTCAACATTCGCCAGCGGGTTCTTGTCAATAAAAGTAAACGTATTATTACCCAAGAGGAAATTAACTTACTGTCTTTAATACTGCTTAGCGATACGAGTTTAAAATGCAATGTTAATACAATTTGTTTGTTGAAATTTACGAACTAATTTCGTTTCCAACTCAAAATTTAAATTAGCATTATTTACATGCCTATTCTAGATAATTGATGAATAATGGATAAGCTTATATAAAATTATTAAACAAAATGTTAAAACAATCGTATTAGATTTACAGTTTTAGTGCTAATGTTTACTTAAACGGGTACTTGACATTTCACGACGTTGTATATAAAAGTGTGTAGTTATCATGTTAAAGATAAATATTGAATCATTGAAAAAAAGAGGCAAAGTAACAAATAACATAGATAAAATAACATGCTTTATCTCCATTATAGACATCCATTTCCGTTACCGCTGGTGCAATATTATTGCTTTCCTTTGGAGTCTCTGAACGAAGCAAAAAGTACTAAACTCTATTAAAACGAGATACAAAAAATACTATAATACTGGATATGATCTTCATTGTTTAATCGGTAATGCAATGGTGTGTTCATCCTATATGGAATAATTGAGCGTGACTTAGGAACATGCAATTAAACTTTCTCGGTTGTTTCTTTAATATATGATAATAATATAATAATAATAATTATTATTATTTTCATTTCAATTATTATTTATTCATCTATTATTATAAATAATAATGATAATATTAATAATTATAATATAATTAAAATACTACTACTACTACTACTACTACTACTACTACTACTACTACTACTACTACTACTACTACTACTACTACTACTACTACTACTACTACTACAACTACTACTACTACTACTACTACTACTACTTCTACTACTACTACTACTAATAATAATAATAATCATTATCATCATCATCATCTTCATTATCATCATCATCATCATCATCATCATCATCATCATCATCATCATCATCATCATCATCATCATCATCATCATCATCATCATCATCATCATCATCATCATCATTATCATCATAATCATATAATCATAAAAATAATTATAATTGTTTGTTGTTGTTATTATTATTTTTAGTATAATTATAATTATTATTCATTTGTATTAAAATTATAACATTAAAAATAATCCTTAAATATACTATTTTCATAATTATTTACGTGATTTCGGTGTGTTTTCATGGTAGCCGTTCACTTCATATTTGATTTGATCTTTAAGTTGTTGAACTTGACGATCCATATAATCCGTGTGATGGATCAATAACGCCAACAGTAGTGCAAATACGGCGCTTGTCGTTGAGGCTTCGGGAATATTTGTATATTATAGTAAGTTACTATATCGTTAAAATGCCCTGTATGTTACAGTCATGAACAACCAAAGAATATTGTTTTACATGTGGATAGCAAGCATTTATCACGACATAAATTTATAAACATTTTACTACCCTACTAGAATATATATATTTTTTAAAGAAACTTACCGTAGCCGTAGAATATTGCAATCAACCCTACAGCTACAGCCGAAACAGCAACGAATGGATGCGAACGCACAGCCGTTGCAAGATGACTCATTGGAATCTGAATATGTATGTTTATTTCATTACAATGCTTATCATGGTGTTTTAATGTTAAATGCACTTCGAAGTAAACATAAACAGTAATCGTTTGAAATCGATATATACTTATATGCAACGTCATTCATTGTGATAAATTAAATCATGCGCATTCATTTTAACCCAATAAAACGTCTGCAATAAACATAATGCAAACCGTATTCACATAAGATTTAAAAAGGAATTCGTTAGCTCATCGCGCAAATTAAATTTGAGTCCGGTTTTCAGAAGTGTTATTGTAAAGCCAAGCCGATCATGAAGTCAAATGAACAATTATTTTATTATATGAACGCAGATTGATTTTAATATATATCAAGGTGTCGCGGATGTGCATGATTAAGATTTGTTTTTCGCTAAAATTATAGATATGCATATAAATTTATTTATAACGTTTATTTACAAAATGGCGTACTGTTAAGTCTTCTTAAATATGCAAAAATTATTGTACAGTGGAAGCATGTGCATATGGCAAAGTTAGTCTGATCCATTGATAGTTTATATAATAATTGTCTTTTTTTTCTTGTCCCAATACTTTCAAGTAACACACTCATATAAAAACACTATTGTCGGTGAACATTCACCAGTTTTAGTAAATATTGTTTATATGATACGTATGTTTCATATATTTTAGACATATTGATTGATAGTAATGCACAAAACAGCTGTTTGAAATCCAAATTATCCTTTATTTATACTCAAATTTGCCTTTGCCGTGGCCTCAAACCACAATTTCAGGCGCTAACTTATCGAACATTAATACTTTAAAACATACACTTTGCCATGTATATATGTGCGCTGCTCTTATTTTTTGAAAAACTAACGCCGAAATGACACATCTTGATTTTCATAAATGTGTATCACTCTTTACCATACGGCATCAGTTTAAATTGTATCTTAGTCCTCGGTCGGGTTAAATATGATTGTTTTGCTGAATTCAATGACACTATGTCAAAGGTGAACACGTCCCTTGAAGACAGGAAGTGACCATTTAAAGACGCAATTTAATGTCGAAGAATGCCTAAGTTTAATATTGTCTGAACATTGAATCTATGAAGCAAATGTGGCTTACCGAAGGATTTCAAATCATACATTAGAATTTAATTAAATACTTCTATACATACCAGTCTGATGATGTTAAGTTTATCATAATCCATTTTGGCACTAATTGAACACGAAAATTCAAATCACCTGAAAAATATTAATACTAGTATTGATATGAATAATTATGCTTGATTGTAAATCATTTAAATAAAATGAACATGCCATGAAACTGCGAATCGACAAAACACACAATTATTCGAATGGATTTAAAAGTTTCAAAATAAGTTTCCAAAATGGCCTTAGAACCAACAAGATCAATTACATGTTTTGATTCGACATTCTATTTAGTTAAAACTATGAGTTAAGAACAATATATATATATATATTTAATATAGATCTGCATGAAAAAAAGTAAACAAACTAAATGATGTTAATGTGATATATTATGTTTATGTCATTAAATTTGAAGTATATATCATTATTTACTTATAATTGCATATGTAGACATTTAATATATGGTTTACAGTTCAGGTAAATAAAAGTTATATATTACGTTTTATTGTACATCATCCATGATTTTCATGTTCGCGACAAATTTAGCACTAATATTAACACAACGTAATGAAAGGTAATCTATTATTTAAGTCGTTTCATGTTTGCGTACTGTAAAAAATGGCGCCATTTTAAATAATGTCGTCTATGACTTCCTGTACAACGTCGTTTGATATTTGATATGCGGTTTAAAGAAATTAAAAAAAGTAGACAACGGATTTTCCCCCAAATTTTGATTACGACGCAATGCCAACACGTCTATTTTGAATGACGTCACATTTCATTCGTCTATTGCGAAGTGACGTTTAATTCTGGCGCGAATGCCAACGAAATTTCGTTCAAAGAAGATGAAACCGAAACTGAAAACAAACACACGCATATGTACGCCTTCGGATGAAAATGTATGGTAACACATATTAGGGTGCTGACTCAATGGGCTTAACAGGGGTTTAAACATGGGCTGGACAGAATGTAAACACACCTTTAAGATCTTTATTTTGGCCAATATCTCAAGTTATTTAAATACATTTGCAACAATCTATAATGCATAAAAGACAGTTTTTTCTTGCAGTTTGTGTTGATATCTTAAGATTTAAGAATTAAACATTGAACACGTCTGAAATCGGTGCAACAATTTCACGTTGCGTACAGCTTACCCGTGTCGATGAATAAATTACACGTTAAATTTTTGTCCTAGGACACAGACTTATTAAATAAAGTAATTCTGATGTATATCACATTGCCATAAGCACTATAAAAACTGTCTTCTATGCACAAGTTCAAATTCTTAAGAAACATTGTTTAAAAAAGTTATTTGAAAAACAAAACACCAATGGCCGTTGTGTTTAGATCCATTACATCCATAAAAGTGAAAAGGGAACCCCACAAAATCACGTGATCCTGTACCCATATATTTGGAACTGCTTGGACAGATTTCATTTAAACTTTGTATATATACTTTATCATATTGCAGAGATTTAGCAGTGAAAACCTGTTCATGCCGTACCACTATCTCCAAAAGATAAAACCAGAACAATAGTTTAAAGTGTTAAACATGTCTTAGAGTAAACTATATTATTTTTTATATTTTAATAGAGTAAGACCTACATGACACCATTATTTAGTATAATGTTCCCTTTAAGACAAGGGTTTCTTTTAACATCGCGAAAAAGAAGCACTTCTTTATAATTATAAACCTGTTCTCAATGTGCACTCCAAATTTCAGATCGATCTTTCACGTTAAAAAGCTTATAAATGCATTTAATAATAACGCCTGGTAAGCCATCTGGCTTTCGCGGTCGGTGCTTGTGATTTCTGAAGGCGCTCAGGAGTAAAAATATTACCCTACATTATAACAATCAATCAAAATACTGAAATATATAATGTCGAAAGAGAAAAAACAACAACTAATAAAACGTGTTTATGGGTACTTTCAGCAAAAATTGTTGCGATTTAAGATGTTCAAGACGAGTTTTTGTACGTTTTTTTTTCAATTTTCATATGAAACATCAGTTTTTTCTTTAAAACTCGTAATGCTCCTTAAATTCATGAAACAAACGCATGCATTCCGTGAAACTTACCAAAACTCATAATACCGCGCCCAAAAAATGGTGATTTTATGTAAATACAGCTCCTTTTTGACGGGACCATGTTTGCGCTTAAGACAACGGATACTATTAACATCGCGAAAAAGAAGTCCTTCTTGATAATTATTAACCTTTTTTCAATGTGCAAGCCAAATTTCAGATCGATATTTCACGTAGAAATGATTGAGAATGCATTTTATAATAACGCCTGATAAACCATCTGGCTTTTGCGGTCGGAGCTTTGATTTATAAAGGGCGTTCAGGAGTGAAAAGATTACCCTAAATAATAACAATCAGTCAAAATGCTGGAATATTGAAACAAGCTATGTCGTAAAAGAAATAGACAACTATTAAAACGTGTTAATGTCTTCTTTTAGCACACATGTTTGCGATTAAAGATGCCCATGACAAGTTTTTGTACGATTGTTTTTCCTATTTTCCGTTCAAAAAGCAGTTTTTTGTAACTAGAAATGCTCCTTAAATTCATTAAACGAAACGCATATATTCCGTGAAACTTACCAAACGCATAATACCATGCCCCCAAAAAGGGCGATTTTATGTAAGTACAGGTCCTTTTTGACGGGGCCTGGTTTGCGCTTACACAACGTGTACTGTAACCATCGCGAAAAATAAGCACTTATTTATAATTACAAACATATTTTAAATGTGCATGCCAAACTTCAGCTCGATCTATCAAAAAAAAAAAGCTTGAAAATGCATTTTATAATAACGCCTGGTAATCCATCTGGCCGTCGCGGTCGGTGCTTTGATTGCTGAAGGGCTTTCAGGAGTAAAAATATTACCGTTAATAACTACAATCATTAACAAAACTGGAATATTGTTACGAGCTATGTCGAAAAAGAAATAGAAAACTATTTAAACGGGTTCTTTCAGGACACATTGTTTGAGATGCTCAAGACGAGTTTTTGTACGATATTTTTCTATTTTCCTCTGAAAAAGCATTTTTATGCCCCCGGAAGGGTGGCATATAGCAGTTGAACTGTCCGTCAGTCAGTATGTGTGTATGTGTGTATGTCAGTCCGTCCGAAAAGTTTAATGGCCATAATTTTTTCAATATTGAAGATAGCAACTTGATATTTGGCATGCATGTGCATCTCACGGAGCTGCACATTTTGAGTGGTGAAAGGTGAAGGTCATCCTTCAAGGTCAAATGTCTAATATATGGCGTCTGTCCGTCAGTTCAAAAACTTTAACATTGGCCATAACTTTTTCACTATTGAAGATAGCAACCTGATATTTGGGATGCATGTGTATCTCATAAAGCTGAACATTTTGAGTTGTGAAAAGTGAAGGTAAAGGTCATCCTTCAAGGTAAAATGTCAAATATATGGCGTCTGTCCGTCCGAAAACTTGAACATTGGCCATAACTTGTTCAATATTGAAGTTTGAAACTTTATATTTGGCATGCATGTGCATCTCACGGAGCTGCACATTTTGAGTGGTAAAAGGTGAAGGTGAAGGTCATCCTTCAAGGTCAAATGTCTAATATATGGCGTCTGTCCGTCCGTCCAAAAACTTTAACATTGGCCATAACTTTTCACTATTGGAGATAGCAACTTGGTATTTGGCATGCATGTGTATCTCATGAAGCTGCACATTTTGAGTGGTGGAAGTTCAAGGTCAAGGTCATCCTTCAAGGTCAAAGGTAAAAAAAATAATTTATTTTTCAAAGCGGCGCAATAGGGGCATTGAGTTTCTGACGAACACATCTTTTGTTTTCTTTATGACTCGCAATGCTAATTTAATTCATGAAACAAGCGCATTTATTCCGTGAAACTTAACAAAACGCATAATATCCCGCCCCAAAAAATGGTGATTTTATGTAAATACAGCTGCCTTTTGACGGGGCCTGGTTTGCGCTTAAGATAACGTTTACTATTAACATCGCGAACAATAAAGCACTTCTTGATAATTATTAACCTATTTTTAATGAGCAAACCGAATTTCAGATCGATCTTTCATGTAGAAATGCTTCAGAATGCATTTTATAATAACGCCTGGCAAATCATCTGTTTTATGCGGTCGGAGCTTTGATTTATAAAGGGCGTTCCGGAGTGAAAAGATTACCCTAAATCATAACTATCAGTTAAAATGCTGGAATATTGAAACAAGCTATAATGAAAAAGAAAACTATTAACATGTGTCAATGTGTTCTTTTAGCACAATTCAATGCGATTTAAGATGCTCATGACGAGTTTTTGTACGATTGTTTTTCCTATTTTCCTCATATTTTCCTTTAAAAAAGTAACTTTTTTTGTTAAACTCGTAAGGCACTTAAATTCATGAAACAAACGCATATATTCCGTGAAACTTACCAAACGCATAATACTTTGTCCCAACAATTGGTGATTTTATGTATGTACAGCTTCTTTGTGACGGGGCCTTGTTTGCGTTTACACACCGTGTACTGTTACCACCGCGAAAGGTAAGCACTTATTTATAATTTTAAACATATTTTGAATGTGCATGCCAAACTTACGATCGATCTTTTACGAAAAAAGCCTTAAAATGCATTTTATAATAACGTCTGGTAAGCCATCTGGCTTTTGCGGTCGGTGCTTTGATTTATAAAGGGCGTTCAGTAGTAAAAAGATTACCCTAAATAATGACAATTAGTAAAAATACTGGAATATTGTTACAAGCTATGTCGAAAAAGAAATAGACAACTATTTAAACGGGTTCTTTCAAGACAAATTGTTTGAGATGCTCATGACGAGATTTTTCTATTTTCCTCTGAAAAAGCAGGTGTTTTTCTTTATGACTCGCAATACTTCTAAATTCATGAAACAAGCACATTTATTCCGTGAAACTTACCAAAACTCATAATACCAGCCAAAAAATGGTGTTTTATGGAAAAACATTTCCTTTGTGACGGGGCCTATTTGTGTTTAAGTCATAATATACTAAATATTTTCTCTATATAATTCAATATAAAAGCGAAAATTTTAAGGATAATACAATAAATTGAACGCACTTAAAAATTATTTCTGATCCTTTTTAGTTGATTGTTTCCGTTATGAGGTTTATGATAATTAACATGTACGTGCAAAGTTCAATATGTGTATAACCTTTTTAAATCCCAAAAGCTTTATTTTGACCACTCCATGGGGTTACCTAATTTTAATTTTACTGAGTTTTGTGCTGTAGTGCATGCGTTGTCTTGTATTGTTTAAGCAAACGGTCGATCACCATAAAGCAGAGGTAAGCAAGAATGTAACTACTGAAAAGGTTTCTAGGGGTTTTCCGTTGCAGTATCATTTGGGTCTCCTCTTTAATAAATATATGAACATTTTAAACAACTATTGCCAAAACATCACACAGCTTGAAACACATGAAATAATACATTAAATACATTTAACGGGTATTATATATTGTATCTAATTTCATTCAGTGTGCACTGATTAGTGTGTGTGCGGTTAACATATGCATGTGAATGAAGTAAAGATGTTTTTTTCATTGTTTTCATAAATGCGCACTTCCGAAACGGCAAGAAAGAAATTATAAAAGAAGGACATATTTTTAATTTTATCTTTCATTTAACTTCTTATAAATGTATATGTATCGAATAAGTAAAATTATTTACTATAACCAATGGTCATAGTTTTTGTAAATATATATATATTTTTTATTTTCAAATACATGAGCACAATAGTCTACCGGTCATTGTACTAAAATTTTATAGAAACCATTTTACAATTGA
This sequence comes from Dreissena polymorpha, assembly GCF_020536995.1. Lineage (NCBI taxonomy): Eukaryota > Metazoa > Mollusca > Bivalvia > Myida > Dreissenidae > Dreissena > Dreissena polymorpha. The sequence continues at coordinate 44,247,300 of NC_068362.1, read as the reverse complement.
GTTGCTAAAAACTCACCTGGGATCACAGCATGGTACGGACTTCCTCTAGAATAAAAATAATAAAATAGCAACACATTATGGATAATAATATCTATGTATTTTTAACATATTTTCAATATTTAACTCAGAGCTTTTTCAATGAACAAAACCAAATTTAGAATGCATTTCTTAGATACTACAAGTTGGCAAATGTCGCATCATCCGTTGAAGGGCGATAAGAAGAATTTAATACAAAACTAAAAATCTATTAGAAAGGAACGACTCACGCATGAGAGATATCATAAGTATGTATTATAGGGAATCAAAGATGAAGAAGTGACTTGACTATAAAAGCAAATCGTAGTGCTGGAATCAATAATCTTAAACGCAAAGTTGAGAGTGTCAGACTTTAATGTTACATTCCTGAACAATAAGAAGTTAATCCATAAACTAGCAGATTTAAGAACGAAAATAACAACTTAAAAGATAAGTGTTAAATATTAAGCAAACAAATATACCCAAAGTAACTATCAGCTGAATATTGCAGAGAACTAATATATAGCACGAAACAACTCAAGCGATTTGGAACAGCTGAAGAAACTACCAAATACATGACCGGCAAACTGAGCTGCAAGATAGCCACAATCGAAAGTCATATCGTTTAAAGAGAGGATTCGAAAAAAGAAAGACATTACTGTACGCTTTAAGTCCAGGTTTCATCGTTACCTCAGAAAAGGTCGTGTTGTTTGCTAAGGAGGTATAATTATAAAAGGAGACCCCTCTTAATTTGGAGGTCTTTGTGAGTGTTTAACACAAAGTGACTCAACAAGTGCCTAGCGTATGGACTCGTTATATGGATATTTTTTATATTTGTTTTTTGAAATGCACAGGCTCAGGAACAGGTGTTCCGTGTCGATTTTGACTATTAGCCCTTGTAAGACCTACTATAGGCAAAACGACCTTCACAGAAACGGCGATCAGTATCACTACTATCTTTCAGTGGACAAAATCGATATTTGTATACTTTAAATTGTGCTACTACGCGTGACAAACCTTGTAAAATTGATGTAGTAAAAACGATATTCATATCATTATATTTTTTTAAATGGTTAACCAGGTTCACACATTTAATGATGGTATTTTAAAATAATGTTAACAAAAAAATAAATGGTAATATAAACATTGCAATAATAGATATGGCGTTGATTTTGGTTGGTGTTAATGAATAATAATCAGTTGCATCAATGAAAGATAGCGAATGTAATATTTTTAAGATATTATTATGTGTTATTGAATTAGGCTGTATATTGTGCTGTTGAATTGTGAATCACTATGTCAAATCATTCTGAAAAGATGTCATTCGGTAGGTTAATGTACTGGTGAAATTATAATCTGTAGATGAACATTTCGCAGAGATGTGATTTTGTTGGTAAACGCGTTGGTTAAAGGCTTATCCGTAGGTAACCAGTGATTTTGTTGGTAACCGCGCTGGTTAAAGGCTAACGGTAACTGACTAATAGATGTTTAACACTACGTAACAAATCAGGTGTGATGTAAACTGGGCGGTTCATCGTTTCTTTGGGCCGAAATTGTTTTAAAATAATAGAGTAAATTGTTAGTATTTACTGTTCATTATGAAATGAACTGAAATATGGGTTCTTTGCCATAATGTCGCATGGTATTTCTAGCAATTTTAATGAAATGTCTTTTTTAACTGAAAAATGTATAAATAGAGCGAAAACTTAAGTCCAGGCTATAATCAGTAACATTTTTTGAAGAAAAAATCTGGACATGAGTATGTTTATGGTATGTTGTCAATCATGTATTATCAGTCAATAGTGCCATATAAATGACTGTCACAATAAGAGTGACTATGGTACTCGTCAGTCAGTTATTTACATGCAATAGTGTGAAATTTAGGTCAGTAACAATTACAGTAAGATATGACCATATTGTCTGAACATTGCAATATATGGTCATAATATAGTCAGTGATTTACAGTAAGATATGTTTCAGTCAGTTGGTTAAATATGACAATAATGCTGTTAGTCTGTAACAGTTGGATATGGTTATTGTGTTTTGATTTTTTACGTTTAGTTATGGGTCCGGGCCTTCTCTTTGATTCGCCAAATTATCATCTGGCTACAGGTATGGACATTGGATACAAGCTTTTCTTGATTATCATTCATATAATATCCAAAATAATCAAATATTAACACGATAATTTTGGCAAAAAGAAATGAAAGGTACATCATGTTGGCATTATGCTTTTAGTTAATGGCAGTTCGACAGTTAGCCGTTAACAGATACTGACATTATATTTTGTCAGTAAGTAACAGTTAAAAACTGCCACGGTTGTTACATTCAGTTGTCAATCTGTTACTTTACCCTTTGACTACTGTGCTATTCGGGTGTTACAGTTTTTTTTTACTATAGTATTTTAAGTGTAATTTCTTACATGTTTCAAGTGTAGTACCTGCAGACAGGGTGATGTGCGGTCCGCGACTCTCAGAGTCTCCTGTCTATCGCTTTAAAATCCTGCAGGATAGATCGAGATTTACTGTATGCGTGCTGTAAAGCACTCATGTAGCCTTGTTATATGCCCCAATTGTCTGCAGCAAGTCTTAATTGTGGAAATAAAAACAGTTATTATATGTTATATAAACTTCGATAACTAATAAACCTTGATCATAACAAAAAAACAACAACACGAAATACAACAACAATATCTGGTCGCCGTTTATAGTTATGCATATATGTCTGATATATAAGATCAAGTGTTGGTGGTATCCAACTTTTATTAAGGAAATAAGAAACAGCTATATCTTACAATTTCTATAAAAGAACTCGACTAACAATCGTAAAAAGAAACTTAACCTCGAAGTCGAAAGATTGAAATGCTCTGTTTCTATGTCTATAGCTGAATGAATTCAAAATAGTGAAAACCCCTTAAAACTATTTTGTCACCTTGAAAATCTCATTATACGAAAAGAAAAAAAAGACACATTTAATTAATGAAAATGGAATTGTATTTGATAACCAAATTAATATTTGAAAAGAAACCGCCTTATTCTATAAAGAACAATACCTTTCTCGAAATGTAAACGTTTGCGATGAAAAAAGTAATCTAAAAATCCATATATTTAATACATAGTTAAGAAGGGCAAATCCCAGAGGTGGTAATCACGTGATAGTCAAGATTACGACGTCCACGCCGAGACAGTTATTTTTCGCCATTTTATACTCTTGTTGTTTTTTTTTAAACGACGCTCACTTTCCAGCCATATCAGTAAAAAAGTGATACGCGTTTATTTCGTATGTAAACGTGCTTTGTATCTCGACTTTACTCCCCGCAAATTTTCTTAGTGGAGCCCTAATTAGGTCATCCCGCTAATCAATAATGCACCGAGTAAAGTCGAAATATAGAGCGAATATTACTATGACATAAACGCCAGTAACTTTCTTGCTAATATGGCTGGACAGTGGGTGGAATAAAAAAATACAAGTTATTAAAGGGTATAAAACGGCGAAAAATACCGCTCTCGACATGGACGTCGCCATCTTGATAATCACCCTCTCTGATATCCAATTATTTATAAGAAAAACTAGCGTATAGTAAAAACCCAGCTTCATTTGGGCTTAAAAGCGTCATTTTGAAATTTAAAACCTTTGCTTGCAGAGCTCTGAATAACTTATTTAATAATGGAAATTTATCAATTTATAATTGTAAATAAACCAAACCAACCGACTTTTAAAGCATGAAAAATGCAACTAACTTTGATTTGCAACGTACTAAATGAAAAATTACTAGTTTAAAGATTTGCGTACGCGTAAAAGTTGAAAACTATTGTTACTTATTTTCCATTTGTTGTGATATGGGACTTAAAGAGTATTGCATGTCAATTATTTGACAAATATTTGATCCATTCTAGTGTTAACATACGAGTATGGTAGGTCTTTACGGCATCCAAATAAAAGACACCAATTATTTGGTAGAACTAAGATACTAGTACCTTTCTTCACAACCAGTTAATTACAGCATTGAAACGGCTATGAATGTATATATATTTTAAGTATGGTGACTTATATACTAATTTTGTTCTGCGCATATTATGATTTCTTGTTGAAATTAATTATTTTAATAAACTCTAAACAAGAAAAAAAGTTGCTTCATTTAAAACTAAATTTCATAAAGATTGTGTCATAATTTATAAGATAGTAATCACTGGCTTCAATAAATGTCTGTCGGTAGAAGAACACGCTTTGAAAGAAGTCATCAATCATGTAATCTTATCAATCATGTAATCTTTAAAGTATTGATTTCAAATTGCAGGGTCGGATAAATAAGTATGTGTTTCAAAGCACTTGTTTAGGCAGACGACCTACGGACGGATAATTACAAGTTCACTACTTTTACGGACATAATGAATGCATTTGCCATTGACATTTTTACTGCTTTTACGTGGATAATTCTCGTCAAATATGTACCCCATACATTGTATCGCATTGTGCTTGATCTTTACAAAAAATACTTTTTTTATTCTACCAAATCAACGAAACCAATAGGTTCACTTAAATCTTAATATTGTTGGTGCAGTAGTTTTGGTGTGTATTTGATGCCTATATCATTCCTTATCCGGCACCAGTAAAAGGCATACACACTTTTTATTTTTCTAAAAACGTAGCCATCTATTATTAACAAGAGTTATTCTGCCGTTTTGAAGATGAACCTAGCTCAGATGTATCCATTATATATGTAATATGAACAAGTATTTTGTTAGACTAGTTCGCAGCATTAGCAGTGAGAATTAAAAATTGTTAAAGCTACAATGAAAAATAGATTAGTTATTTACGTTTGAAAGATCTTTCTTTACGGCTCTTTATTTCATATCGATGACACGTATCATACAAGAGCCCGTTGACTCGGACAACAAGCGGAAATCCGCGGATCCGATTTCCCCTGGGATCATTTATGAAAACGTTTAAATTCGTAAAAAATGTGATTGGTGGTGGGCAACGATTATTCTGCGCATAATTCATAAGCAGTCAGAAAATCCGTTTTTAAAACCTGTTTGCACATAAAACTGGCGGCCATGCCTGCATAGGAACATTTTCATAACTATCAATATTATTAGCTGTCGTTGTCCATTTTTCAGATCGAAATCATTTTTTACATGTTCTTTTAATTTGCTCGCTGATTATTTTTCCAATTGCTTGTTTCTAGTGATTATTGAAAGAACGAACGACCTTCATCAAACTTCGGTAATAAAAAAATCATTAAAAAAAACATAATTAAAATGGAATTTAATTTTAAAAAGCGGGATATAAATCAGCAACGAATAAATGTTTCCGAGTTATATGAATGTGTTTCTTAAAAAATCGCGATCTACGGATCCCGTGGTAAAGTGTCGTTTATTGAAGTTCATTTAAGAACACTGAACAAGTGATGAACATATACATGTAACGAAGTTAAAAACTTTCATCTCATCAATAAATGAACGATTGCAAGCATGGCACACACGCATCGGGAAACAAAATGAGGATAATAACGGAAAACACACCAATGTATATTCATATGGTTTTGATATATTTAATCATTTCATAGATACTATGTGAAAGCATACACATTTGCAAAAAATAAATCTTTTATTAATTTTGGTTCAATTATCTTTTCAGTTTTTTGTTGTAAGATATTTTCACTCCGTCGTAATGAGCATATATGTCCTTCACCATAGACTTCATCTCAATTAGACCCAATTAAAATAATATTTATTTAAATGAAATATTCTTCGATCTTCTGTCAGCGTTTTTTATATAAAACTATCCTCCATAAAGTGACTGTTTTGTACTTCAAAAGCGTGTGAATTTAATGTTCACAAAACTTTTCATATCAAGCAGCAAGTAATCCAAAACAATACCACAAGCTTTTTGAATAAAACTAAAATTATGCGACAAAATGGATGTTAAAAAAAACACAAAAAGGAGACAATACATCAAAATTTCAACTTAATAAACAAACTAAGTAAGTTTTGCCATATTTTAAGGAAATGAAATCTACTTTTCAGCCCATGTTTTAATTAATTCTAATAAATGAAGAGCAGATCTTTTTACTATACTGCATGTGTTTTTTTTTAAATTAACTGAAAGATAAGTTCATGATTTGCTTTAAACAATTATATTTATAAAATAATATTTTTACGATAATCCTGTTTTGACATACAGTTTCAATTTATTTGCGTTTACATACTTTCAAAATGTAAATATTAAAATTACGGCTATCGCTGATCTCACTAAAGCATGATTTGTGCATAAACTGTAAGATAGGTTTGCATTTCGAAAAACGAGCATTTATTTACTGAGTAAATACATTAAATTTTCCATAATACATAATTTTTATACAAAATACGCATAATTTGAGTTCAGACAAGTGGAACTATAAAAACGCACTTACCTTAAATAATTCGACAGTTTCTTTTTCAAGTATTAGCTGATGACGCTCTCTTTTTTTCTTTCACTTAAAGGGGCCTTTTCACAGATTTTGGCATTTTTTTTAACTTATTCATTAAATGCTTTATATTGATAAATGTAAACATTGGATCGTAAAAGCTCCAGTAAAAAATCAAGAAAAAAATTAAAAAAAGGAAAAGAACATTGCCCGGAGCAGGTTTCGAACCAGTGACCCTGGAGTCCTGCCAGAGTCCTGAAGTAAAAACGCTTTAGCCTCCTGAACACATTCGTTACGTATTTTATACCTTATATAAGCAATCTTCGTAGTTTCACAAAATTTAACGACAAAAACAGAACTCTCCAAATTATTCAATCGTTTCGCGTTGCAACGCTTTATAATTTTTAGGTTTTAAAATCGTCAAAAGATGCATATAATGGCTATATTAGAGCATGGTTAATTTTCAGTATTACTGTTTCCTCACAAATATCATAACTAAAACGAAAACTTACGAATCTGAAACAACTTTTTCCCATTTTGCTAATTTACCAAAGCGTGAAAAGAACCCTCTAAATTAACTTTTTATAGTCGGGTATGTCTTAACACATATAAATCCGCTTGGTATTTGTCCCGGTGATTACCACCAAGTGTCATCTGTTTCAAAGTCCTTAACCTGATTGGTTTATTTAAGTGATTCAGAACAATTTCATTTATCGCTCTACATTTGCTTAGCTAAATATAGACTATCTTGCGAAATCCAATACGAAATATTCAAATATGGTCTGGCAAAATTATGCTAAAATTTCTTTAGATGCGCACTTGCGAAAATTGTTAAGAAGACACACAGTGTAATTATCGACAAATGGGCACCGACGAAAATTTTATTTACATGTACATTCTTGTTCTGAAATAAGCTAATGTTTTTTAGGACTCGAACAACTTTAACCTCGTATTAATGTTTTTTTTTGTAAATTTAAAGATAGAAATTAACACACGTTTACTTGGTTATTACCATTTAGTTCAATTTATTAAAGTCACTCATCCTAAACAATAAAAAACGAATTATATAATGCAAACAGAGTCGGTCGGTTAACTGAAAGGGGTTTGCATAAGTCTGTGGTTTATTAATCACGTGAATAATGGCAAGTCCCAATGTTTTCGTATTCGCGTGTAGTGTAACTGTCTGAGAGTGGTTACTTCAATATGTAGCTTAATATACAAAAAGCGTTAAAGAAATTCAATTTATGTCAGGAAATTGCGCTTTCCGTGCTAATGATAGATAAATGTCTTATAAACACAGTACATGTATAATAATATTTACATCCCAATTATATACAATAATATAGGGGATGTGGGTAACCGATTAGCGGCAGAATGTGTTTAACTTTCCAAAATCCCAATTGTTAATCGTTATTCCGTGTAAGATTTAAGTCAACAAATGTTTAGTTAACATTTTCGTAAATAATATCGGCGAATTCCATCGTAAAAGCGTTATTGATTAATAATACTACAATAACAAGAAGTAACATGTGGAATTTCGGTTATCGCGCAAGCGTTTCAGAGCGTGATTAACTTCCCGAACATCTTGTGATAGATAGCTTCTACAATTTAATTTTCTCTTTTCATTTGCACGATAATGAAATGACAAATAACCATTTTAACCAAAAGTAAAGTGGATGACACAAAAGTCTTCACAATAATGTTGAATATCGTGCAATCTATAAACAAATACGCCATTTTTGTGTAAGCGTATCGAAGTTTGACAAATGCTACATGTAGGTCACGTGATTTAGTTGGCGGCGCGATCGTCTTCCAGGCGAGATGTTAATTATGCGCCGTCTGTAACAGGTCCAAAACTCAGCCGTGATTGCCTACTCTTAGCGATAATGATGTGAACTTGTACTAAACAGCCCCCCCCCTTCAGCAAGTACATTCATGCCTTGATGGTCTTCGGAAAAACGCTGAAAATAGTGATCGATACTTGGTCGAATTTGAAGATGCTCACACATCGCGTCTGATGCTAAACACATGGGATTATCCCCAGGTGCGTGTGTGCCTGTGTGTGCGTGCGCGCGCGCGCGCGCGTGTGTGTGTGTGTGATTGTGTGATTGTGTGTGTGTGTGTGTGTGTGTGTGTGTGTGTGTGTGTGTGTGTGTGTGTGTGTGTGTGTGTGTGTGTGTGTGTGTGTGTGTGTTGTGTGTGTGTGTGTGTGTGTGTGTGTGTGTGTGTGTGTGTGTGTGTGCGCGCGCGCGTGTGAGTGTGTGTGTGTGTGTATTTCATAGTTTTCACGACTACATTCATAGGAAGACCTGCCAAAGAATACTCCCGTTTCGATTTTACGTCTATTTCATCAAATCGTTAAAAAGTAACATACGCCGAAATTCATTTCATACTTAAGAAAACTGGTTGACGTTTGTGCTTATAAAATCATTGCGCAATTTTGTTTTTAAACTGTTAACTGACTTAGCTTTTACAAATGGAAGTCGTGATTATGCGGGGTTATTGGGTAATGCATAGAGACATGGAAAGTCTTTAGTATGCCTTAATCGGTTTTGGAGAATCGATCGAGTATTTGTTCGTTAAATGGTTGATACATAGTAAAAAGTTATCATTATCGACCACTTTCTACTGTGGAAAGCGCTTGTATTAACTTTAATTAACTTTGTAATTTTCAAAACTTGTTTGGGTCTACTCGTTTCTTTTGCGCATCGAACACGTTATCGACTTTGTATAGGTATATGACAAATGACAGCAAATAATCACTCATAATAACTGAAATTATAATGGTATCTTTAAGCATGTTTACTTGTTTAAAAGCCGATTCACGTTGTTATAATTCACACGGAGCCGTCGTGGACTAGCTGCCTATTGGAATGACGATGTTACTTGTGCGTATAATGTGACCTCAGTGTCAATTTTAATTTGCCTACAGAGTGGTTGATCTGCAATACGGAGAGCTTCATATTGATCTCGAGCAATAATACAAAAATGATAGAAGTATAATTAACTTAATAAGCAGTAATACTCGTACTGTGAAGGACACAACATAATCAGTTTTCAATAGCATGCCAAAATGTCAAAATGTTTTCATTTGAATTTACAGATTTTTGGCTTAACTTAACTTTTGTGTATCTCAAAGCATGGTCGCGATACAAACATCGATCTTTGCAGTTTGTTAAATAGAAATGACGTTAATGCCCTTAAAATCGATAGAATACAAGTGTCTTTTCACAAAACTTTAGACGTGTTAGAATAAAAAATAGCATTTTATTGAATAATTAGTGCAACAAACAAATTCTTCTTAAAATCAAATATTGTGGATACCACACATATAAAAGTGATGCGATATGATATATTAAAGTATTTAAGTATCTTTGATCGCAAGCTTTATCTCATTCTTATAGCAAATACATAATTTTATGTTTACGCTGAAAGTTAACATTATTCATGGCCGTTGATCTATACAGCTCTAACATGGACACGTTTCACGTAATCTCCGTACTTTTTTATAAAGAAATGAATATCAACATTTCTTATTATCACAATTTTTAAACATATGCAACTAGTATCGAATATTTAGAGAAGCGACCGTTTACAAAATTTGCAAGGTAATAGCTAAAAGATGAATGTATGTATTTGACTGATTTCGTTGATATCGTATTTTATGATATTTATACATTCAAAGCTCTGTATGTCGAGTCGTCAGGACAACTTCTCGGTAATGCCCATTGTAAATACGTACGCATTTCCATGAAGTCGTGTTTAAAACTTGGATTAATATCACTATTCTTCGACCACACCATATCATGCAAGTTGTTGAATTTGCGCATGAGGGATATATTTATGATCTTTATGTGTTTATTTATGCCAGAAAATAGTTTTTGTCGCTCATATTTCCGATTAAAGCGTCACCTGGCCGCGAGTTTATAATAACCAAAAAACGTTCTCAGTAGCTGAGCGTTGGATTATTGCAACAACTTTTGTATGTAAGTGAGTTGAGAATAAGTGCAGAATGCAATGGACAAAGGTTTCAATACGCATATTCAGTTGACCCAACATTCCGTTTACTGACACTTAAATAATGCCTTATTCCAGGTTGAACTGCATGGCCTGTTATACAGCGTACTGTATAGTGATCACCATCATCAGCAAAATGTTTGATGCATGTCTTTCAAAACTGCGCCTGAAAACTTATGCAAACCACCAACAAGATTGGGAGATGCATGTCCTGACAAACAGCGCCTTAATCCTATATCCTTTACCCTACCGACAACAGGAGGTAGAGATGCATGTCCTTCAACAATGGGCCTTATACCCTTATCTCAACCAAAACAACAACTTGAGATGCGTGACCGCCTAAAATCCATCTAATAACATTAACTAAGCTTTGACGTAAATTGCATTTCTTAATTCACCGAACACCCTATTGTCCCTCCCCAGACCGACTCTGTGTCTTACACACATATCACCACTATAAGGGAGTTGGTTGAGATGCAGAAGCCACCAACAACATAAGGTTGAGATACATATCCTTGTAAACTGTACCTAATACCCCCTATACAACTTTTTGCTTCGGTGAATTTATCAAACAGCGCTCACAAAAGTAACAAAACTCCTCCCCCAATCGTGATTCGAGGTCTGAATGCACCCGATGTTCGTGTTTCACACATGGGGTTCTATGTTAAAGATATGTTTTTTTATTGCAAAAAATACACTATTTGCACTTCTTATGACTAACGCAAAATATATAGTATGTTATGGGGTCTGAGAAGTACAATCCGTAGACGCAATTTTTGCAAAATCTTATTGTAAAGAAATTAACGCCAACTATATTTAAACTAAAACGTTGATATTTCTGGACTACAGCTTGAAGATTAGGTTTTAAAAGTGAAGGGTATTTAAAAACGCTTAATTTAATATGATTTTTCTACTTGTAATTTCATTCTGTTTCAATAATAGGGTTATTTATCATGGAAGTTTTAAGAGTAAACCCTATCCCAACCATCCTGCAATATCATGTCGATATTTTTATTCCGTAAGGGTAGATAAATAACATAAATGAAGACCAAAGCACAGGGTTATTTGATTTTGGCCATTGGCGTAAATAATTTCACTGGGAAGAGCAATTTAATTTTCTTTTAGCTTTTTTAGATTTCAATCATTTGAATTCGACCATAGAGTAATTCAAGGTTTGTTAACACTAATGTTCTTTAAATAATATAATAAATAACCTTGTTGGACCGCTAAACCAAGTATGTGCCAATTAAGTATAATGAAGAATTTTAAGTTAATAGAGCTGTTATTGTGCTTTTCCCATTTTAACATTGATTTCATGGACATGATTGGAATTTAGATAAAATAAATGACGTACAAGGGATCCGATAAAGCGATAGATTGTGTTTTAATTATACAGGTGTGATGTCTTAATGGATAGCTGGGTTCTTGTAATGGCACTTGTGATGTGAATGATTGATTTGGACCTGCTGGTTTGATTTTATATGGTCAAAGAGAAGCAAGGAAAGACATTTTTTTTCAGTTCAAAAACATCATATTCAATTTGCTTACAATAACGAAGCTATAAAATACACACACACACACACACACACACACACACCACACACACACACACACACACCACACACACACACACACACACACACACACACACACACACACACACACAACACACACACACACACACACACACACACACACACACACACACACACACACACACACACACACACACACACACACACACACACACACACACACACACACACACACACACACACACACACACACACACACACACACACACACACACACACACACACACACACACACACACACACACACACACACACACACACACACACACACACACACACACACACACACACACACACACACACACACACACACACACACAATACATTCATGTGACCTATAAGATCGATAAACCACTGATAGTGGAGCCCTGCATACAATTAACAATTGTTGAATAGCAATATTTCTTACAACATATACGCAGAAGTATAAGCACAAACGTTGTTTTTCTAAATGTAAATTTAATGTCGTTTAAGCATTTTTTACTAAGTGACCCAGTTCAAGTCCATTACATTTATACTTCATCAATGACGACCACGGGCAAAGGAGTAAGCGTAAATATTTTTATCCCATCTTCACTGCGACATTGACGGTATAACACCCAATGGAATAAACTAACCTTTATCTCACCTTGTTTAATAAACCTGTCGCGTGAACGGACTACTTTTTATTCTACCACTGAATGATTTTTCATAAGAAATCTTTAGAGTCGAGAAAACTTAAGCTTTAAAATTAGACGATTTCCAACCTTTATATCTAGTCAAGTGACATAATTTTTCGCCATTTGTATAAAGAATCAGCTGATTGACGGCGTTATAAAATGGCATACATATTGCGTCATTTTCCAATAATATTTGATGTCATCTATTGATGTAAACGAAACTTGTATGCGATGTCCGGGAATAAAACATTGAAGACGCGCATTTTTTCGTGTTAATGTATCCTGGATGTAATTATAAAAAGTGCATATGCTATGGATTACTAACATGGGATGGAAAAAAATCAATGGGATAAATAGAATACTATGATAAGCGTTGAATAGAGAGAAGTTTTTATGTTGCTAAGCTCAAACACCGAAAGCGCTCGCCAAGGCTCGCGCTCCCGGTGTTCTAAGCCTCGCAACATAAACTTCTCTCTATTCAACGCTATTCTAGTATTCTCTATAACCTCGTCGCCATGGATCACCGTCTCCTACAATACTGATATAATTGTAGAGTCCTTCCATTTGCAACAGACGAAAAGGTCAAAGGTTCTTTGTTCTTTCTTTTCACTATATGTCGAGAATTCGGAATATTCAAATTGCGCTGTTTCATCACATACGTTTGAGACCTCTTTTGGCATGACGTTCCATGGTGAGTTGATTATCTAAGATGTTCTCTGTGATTGCTGATTTGATTCGAGAAATCCATAGGATGTTCTTTAGTTTATAAAGTGATATGTTAAGTGCATCGTTGGTTCGAGACCAGTCGCGGATTCAACGCTTTGATGCAAATATGGCACAACTTGGAAGCGATAAGAGCAAACAACAAGCGATATAAATAATATAAATTAGGTAATTGTTTCTTGCATTCGCGATGGTTTAATGGTTTAAGCGCAACATGAAAGTTTTTAGGGATGTTATTATGAAGGACCTTTTACCTATCAGTTAATCATCTATCAATGGATTTATCGTAATCAGTGCATGTACTCAAATAAAGTTAATCGTATACAAATTGCTATAAAATGATGATAGTGCGACAGTTGTATGATGATAACGCGGAGGTACATTGATGATAAGGCGACATGAGAATAATTAAAAGTCATGACGGGAAAGAACAATATTATGAATGTAGGATGTAACAGCACGAATGTAAAAACGCGAAATTGTATTGCGTTATCATCATGGTACTATTATAGTTAAGCGCCTTTTAAAGCAAAATAACGTAGTTGTTTTTAAACTGGTATTTGAAATCGAATTCTCCATGACATGAAGTGTGCAAAGATTTGCGCTAAATTATATTAAACATTTTGCACAAGAACAATACACATAACGTCAAGCATACAAATAGTCAGTAATTGTATTGTGCCATAGTAACATGAACAATAATCGCCGATGTCAATCGATAATTTCAACATTTATTGTAAAACCCTGCATACAATTAATAATAATTGTATGGCAAAATTTCTTACAACATATTTAGTTTATTCTAACCGATCTTTCTATTCATTAAACAAATAAACACAAAGAACCACATATAATTCGCAAGCGGTATTTTTAGTGCCTAATCACGCATAAATCTGCAATGGAGAAAATACTAGATGAAAGTTGTCCTTGTTTCGAAATTAGTCAACTCAAAATAAATTTATCCAAAATGACAATCAGATTTTCATAAGAAACGTCAATCTGCAAAACTTTATATATAATATTTGCATCTATCTTATTTTACGTGTTAAATCTCGAACTATATCAAGACGTATCAGAGCTAATCGTGTATGTTTTAGGTCATGTAAGTTTGTGTGTGTGTGGGGGCGTATTTCGAAGTTAAAAGGTCCTTCTTCGTCTGTCGCTGTATTATGTGAGGCCCCGGACTCTTTCCCAGCAATTCTACCTAATTTACTAACTAGACTCTCGAAAGGACGGTAAATATTGAATTTATGCTGCCATTTCCAGCTTTTGTATTTTTCTTACTGAAATGCATATTATGTTGGTGTAGGTTTTGCGGTGGGGAGGGGCCGGAGTAATCGAAGGAAACTTCACCCGTCCGGTATTGGGACAAACATCCAAACACTGAATTGCCGGACAGTGATCAATCATGAATACAAGGGCTCATAGAAAAGCTTCTGTGCTGCAATGTGAACTACCCTGGATAGTTAAGTATGCATGCGTAAGATTGATCTGCTAACCTCAAACATATTTGGCAAATGATTGGTCATTAATTCTTGGTGAACTATAACCTTCGATTTATTTAATTATCAACGTTGTCCAAAAAATAATCTATTTAGGAATTAATTTTATTAATTAATTTTATTTGTCTGCATTTCATCGGTGTATGAACTGTCCGGAAAATTACGCCGTATTTGCATAAACGCCTCCCGACAGTTTATACATCGATGAAATTCAGAAAAATGCTATTCAATTCGTATAATTACAACACAAAATGATCTTAAAACTTAAATTATATCGTGGTAAGGGTAATAAAAGTCCTTTTAATCTAGCGTATGAATCTATTTTCAGTTTCGGTTTCATCTCCGTCAAACGTGTATATAGTTGAAGTTCGCGCAAAAATATAACGTCATTTCGCTATTGACCAATAAAAAACGCCATAAAGTTTTGACAACTTGTTTATGACCAGAAAGTAGCACCATGAATCGTAATGTTTGCATACGAAGTGGGTTCATCGGAAAATGAAAAACCGGTCACGCGAACAAATTATCCAATCAGAATGCAGCATTCATATGAATGTGACAGAAGTTGTAATTATAAGCCGGTAAACTAACGATAAATTCGTCCGACGTGATTTACGTTTGATTCTAGTTTTCTAGCATAGTTTTGAAACTTACCTAATCAAACGCAACACAATCGTTACAAGATCTGTAACATGTAAATGACATTCTTGAACGGAAGTTAAAATTTTAATATATGGCACAATAAGGCTACCTTTAATATGTATGTAATTTAATACTGTTTGATAAAACACATGCTTAACAGCCTCTTGTTCAGAATTTGCTAATCGTAAATACAACATGGACTTGACCAGTACATTTGAATTACACGTTTTCTCAATATAAAACGCTTTCAATTAATGTAAGTTAAAATGGAGCGTTATGTGACATATGGAGCAGACATCGGTAGTAACCATGACTTAGTATTAACCTCAATCAAGCTTAAATTACAGAGCAAGTACACCATGAAGTACCATCGCATACATTTTTACTTAGGGAAATTAAAAAAACAATGGACAGCGACATTTAAAGCCCTGATATGTGGCAAGTTTGTAGCCCTGAACATTTTAGACTATCAAATCGACACCATCGCGTAACATGCAATTTACTTCGATATCTCACCAACGTACTTTATGAAAGAGTAGGAACAAACGGGATGGAAAAAAGCATAAATAAGTCGACGATCATGGTGAACAGCACGACCGCCACCAGTACAAACATCACCATGAACAGCGAGAAGCTGGAAGAAGTGACCCAAAGTACCTGAAAGCAAACATGCCAAAGGATGGTGACAATACCACTTAGATTCCTATTGCTAGGTATTGCTTAGGCGAACACTGCGATGGCCAGACTAAACTGGTTGTAAACAATTATGTCTATCAGCTTCCCACCAAGTACAGTCTCTACAAGACTCTTGTAATCTCCATCCTTTTGTACGGGTACGAGACCCAGACGCTTCACGCAAACACATTATGCAGGTTACCGACCTTTGTGTCCCGAAGGATGCTCCGCATCTCCTAAATTGAGCACAAGCACAATGAGTACGTCCAAATAACGACTACACCGCCTGTTGGCCTACAAGAGTCCCTGATGGCGAAAGCTGGCTTGGTTAAGACACGTCACCAGGCATGACTCTTTGTGCAGGACTGTGACTCAGTGCACGCTAGAGGGAGTCCGGCGTGGAGGCCGTCAGAAGAAAAGCTTGATGGACAACGTGAAAGAGTGGACATCACTTCCCATTAATGAATAACACTCAGCAGCCCATTATTGTCCTAATTGGAGGAGGATTGTCATCCCTCTACCCCCCCACGGCCGGTCAAGGGAATGATGATGACGATAATGATGATGATGATAATGATGATGGTGATGATGAAGATGTTGTTGTTGTTGTTATTGTTGTTGATGATGATGATGATGATGATGACGATGATGATGATGATGATGATGATGATGATGATGATGATGATGATTATGATGATGATGATGATGATGATGATGATGATGATGATGATGATGATGATGATGATGATGATGATGATGATGATGATGATGATGATGATGATGATGATAATGATGATGATGATCTCAAATATTAAGCGCAATATCTATTAAATATCTATTTTGAATTTTGAGTACAATTATGAAAACATTCTTTTAAACCGATCTTTTTTTTTAAATGTTTGCCATTCCAATCAATGAATTTTTATACAATATTTGTCACGATTTTAAGAAACGATCTCTTACTACAAAGTGCAGTATTCTTATTGAATAGGTAAATGTCAAATGGTAATTACACCAATGTAAAATATCGATACGACGCAGTAACAAAATACGCATTGCGCCATATAATATATTTTTTTGGAGGGGAATCCTAAGTGAAAATTCCTGTTAGGTCACATTTTTAAGTCACTGTTCATAGTGCCAGTAGACATGGGGCACTAAACTGCAAACTGCTGTTCCGTGTATACGTATGTATGTGGCCTGTTTGCCTACCGACAGTTCGATCCGTTTGTCATTCCGTCTGTTCATTCGAATATATTCGCTAAACAAATCATTAATCATAGCAAAAACGGCACATGAAAAAGTGTGAAAATCGTATGCACGTTGCTAACACGCGTATTCAACCTGTCCGATAATTACAAATACGCTCAATCAAACGCCCAACGCAATTGTTTTTATAATTTATCACCAGAATTTATCGATATTCCAAATACTAAACGAAAACATTTGAATGACTCTTAGAAATTTAATTAGAATAGCTCGATAACGTGTGAACTTTTATTCATATACATACTCTATTTACTATTAAATACCATAAAATGAAAGCATTTACAATATTAACTTTAAATGAAAATGTGTGGGACACTTTTTTATACTACTGCGCTGGCTAGTCTGACGTAATTTTCCGAAGAAAATTAACAACAAAAAGGAATATGCACACACAATTGCATATAATGTCAAATCATAGAGCGCCTCTTATAAACCACCTATAAAAGAATAGTATTTGAATAACTTATTCTCCAAATCGGTAAAGTAACTAATTCGCCAAAACCTATGGGAAGTAACGTATACCCCGTTTTATAATTATGTACGAGTTGCGCTTCTTCTATTGCTTCATTTACTCTGGTTTCGTTACGATGTTGATCCCATGGCTTGATTTTCAAAGACGAAAGCTAAAACATTGAATTGTACAGATACTTAATTTTCTTTCCACTGCAGCAAAATGGTAATTTAAATTATAAACACATTACTACCGATCCCGTTGTTAACACCGCACCAAGATAGGACCTCGAATTGCATGTATAAACCGCATTTATTATTATTGTGATATAAAACATCATTTTGTAGAAAATTCGATTAATTATACCAGTGTGCTTTTCGTTATTGTGATGTTTTCACTTAAGTGATCAAAGTGAACCATCCATTCAGCCTATAAGCCATAATAATAATGGATGATATTGTATACATTATTACAAACCAAAAACAATAACGAGAACATAGTCACACGAAAGATGAACAAAAAATGGACACATTGTAAAGGGCTTAGTTGTAAAAAATGTAACTATGCCACATATTTGTAAATGGTTGGCATTAAGTGGAAGGGAAAGTTGACTTTCATTCTGCTTTCGCTAAATCTTTAGCACTATGTTACCAAATAACAATCATTTGCCCTGAACGCCACTTTACATCGCCGAAATGAAAGGGGGTGAGGCATACAATTCTGCTTTAGCTAAAGGTTTTGAGCTTTTTTACCAAATAACAGTCATTTGCCCTGAACGCCACTTTACATCGCCGGTCGTGCTCTTCCAACGCAACATCTTAATATGGACAATACGGTAAAGGGATTTACATTAAAAGTCAAGAAAGAGATATACATGTACATGTATAAACAAATTTATAGTAAAAAAATATAATTGCAATAATTATAACTTGACATTAAGGAAAAGAGTGCTATTAAGCCGAGGTGTATAATATTGACCAATGAAGCCGACTTAAATAATTGACTGTATTAAAGTAATTATTCATGAATTATTATAATTTGTTGCTTTTTTTTCTATTAAAATTACCATAAGTGCGTCATACTTTGTCGTGCGTCGTCACATTATAGCTAATGTCCACTGTAGCGGCATTTTTTTCCAATCTTTATGCAACGTTTTTGAAATGTTATTACCAAGATTCAAACTGAGTCACGTATGACCAAAAACTATATCACCAAGTCAAATGTTAGAATATTTACCACTCTTTTATTAATTACTCAACCTAAATTAAACTTGGCCAGAATTGACAAGGAATATACCGATTTTTAATTAAGATCACGGGCATGCTAAAACAAGGTCTCCAGATCAAGTCTTATGAAAATTATTATCGCTCCAGAGGCCACACAAGACACTTGGTCAGAATGTTTATCTCGACAATATCTATACCAAGTTCAAATATATGTGTTGTTCGTTCAAAAACTAGTTTAACGGACTAAACCTTAGAAAATCCATGTTCCAACTCTAGTGGCGTGATTAATAACCCAGTCTTCATGTAATATGGTAAGAATATTTATTTTGACAAAATCTAGACCAAGTTTGAATATGGCCCACGTGTATTGAAATATATGGCCACCAGGTGAAATCTTAGAAAACTTATTTTACCCCTTTAAAAGCTACATTTAAGACCCAATCTTGATTGTACATGATCAGACTGTTTATCTTGCAATCTTGATAATATGCAGGCCATGTTTGAATATTGATGAAGAGTGTCAAAACAATGTATCAAGTTTACTAAATTTACACTTAGTGTACATTTTACTCAGGTGAACGCCAAAGAACCATCTTTGGCCTTTTGTTGTCTCTCATTCGTACGGATTGTAACGTGAGCTATCAATAAACAAAATGTATCCTAGGGCAAATTGTCGGGTTTTCGTTTTTATGAAAGTACCAAAATTTAAGTTTCGTTTGCTGACTGGCTACGCAATAGCAGTAAGTAAAATTACTGTCAGTGTCAAGTTTAAGTTCATTTTTTTGCATTTAACAATTTGACGCCGCATAGAAGTGTAGCAGTATACACGTGGTATATGATAGTCATCGCTCAGACCTAGCGGGCTTGTTTATGCTACAACGCCATACAAATCGACAATTCATCCTATCTGAGCGGCGCAATAGCGCATTTTTTGGCCAGTATCTCTTAAAGTATTCATCATACATTAAACAAGGATAATATTATAACTCAAATAATGCTATAAATGATGACGATGTTGATACGTCCATTTTGGTTTGATCACCTCTTTTCAAATCCAGGTTTAATAACACACCATGAACTAAAAGAGAACTTTTGAATGTTCTTGTCACACTTACATTTCTGCGAAAAAATGAGTAAAATGTGGTCGATGTGTATACAAAAAACACAATATTGTAGGCATATACCGACAAAAGAACGGTCAATGTCAAATGCACAGGCTGCACTTGTATCCACAAGTGAAGCGACTGTTGTTTCGGCCATGACTAATATCTTCTTTGCTGCGCAGAATAATCTCGCATCATTACTGGTTCCAGACCTTAACAGATTGTGTATATTGAAGATAAAAATTAGTCAATGAAAACAAATCGTTAAAATCGTTTTGATATAATTGTATTTTTTGAAGTTCGATAAAATTATTGCGCAAAAAAATATTATGATATCATAATTTATATTTTCAGGTTGCAAATTTATATTTACATATATATTTTCAGGATGCAACCCAGCTCAATG
The DNA here is from genome assembly GCF_020536995.1 of Dreissena polymorpha. Classification (NCBI taxonomy): domain Eukaryota; kingdom Metazoa; phylum Mollusca; class Bivalvia; order Myida; family Dreissenidae; genus Dreissena; species Dreissena polymorpha. The sequence goes on along the minus strand of NC_068362.1, from coordinate 44,226,608 downwards.
AACTTAGCTTCAAAAGGTCGGAATTTCAAAGCTGCATTGCTTACAATGTGAGGAGTGATCTTCTTCATAAAATACAGACATCATGCAAGTACAGAGTTATGCTTTATGAGAGTACTGACATTTCAGTGAAGCAAAATTTCACCTATGTCAGACTTTAGGAGACTGATGAGTTTTGCATGGCTTTGCCACATACTTACTTTTAAGGTGCGGCGGAAATGCAAAGGGCTAATGCAGAGAGTAATTATGAGAATGTTGTAAATATGCTTGTTCGAAAGGCAATTGACATTCCAAATGCATGTGGTGTGAGCACTGATATGGCTTCGTGTAATGGTTGGGCGAAATACTGCGTTAGTCACCCGTCTGAAGCGTGCGGTACCAGGCGTGTTGGCAACACACTGTATAGCACATCGGTTGGCCTTGAGTTGGGCTGGGGCAGCAGATACAATTCCACATTTGGTAAAATACCTAGATATTCGGAATTCTGTTAATAAATTATTTCAAAATTCTCCCAAGAACATGTCCACTCTTTTGCAATTTAAGATGGTACTAAATATGGGAACACATAAGTACAAAGATATGTTTCACACTAGGTGGCTTAGTTTTGAAGGTTCCATGGATGCCATTATTGCAAATTATGAAAGTTTGGTGTCCGTCTTTTTAAAGGAAACTGCTGGCAAAGCGCTTTCTCTGCACACACCCATACCGACCTTCAAATTATTGCACGTATTTCACTTTTTGACATACTGTTTAGAACCTTTGGCAATCCTTTCCGAATTGTTTCAAAAAACAAAACATTAACTTTGCAAAAATGCATCCACTTCTCTCAGCTACCATTGTCTCTTTGGCAGAAATAAAGGATGGTAAATTAGGTTACACACTTTCAAAATTTTTGACTCAAGTCCCATCTGAGCCTCAGATTGACATGTATGAGATTCGAATTTCTAGGACAAACAATTAGGGATGGGGTTAATCAAATACAAGAGGCCATGAGTCTCTGTTTAAAATTTGTTGAAAACATGCTGAAAAGTGATGAAATGATGATTCAGCAATTTTGACTGCCCTGACTATTCTTTTAGCCCTCATATTAAGGATCAGGAGCTTGACAATAAAATTACCCAACGTTTTGACTATTTGACTTCTTAGAGCCATGAGGGAACAAAACAGGAATCAAAAACTGTTTCAAAGTTCTACAGGGCCAGTTTTTTGAGTGGCAACAAGTCTGTTAAGGATATTACTTCTGCCTGAAATTTGGCCATCAGAAACAAAGAAACCTATCCAGGCAGTGCTGAATTAGCCCGCATATTACTGTTCGCTTACTATGAGAGTGGCTTTAGTAAACAAAATCTAATAAAAAACTCTCTCAGAATTCTATCAAAATTGAAAACTTGAAGAACTTTTTGATTTTGTCCCTAGACAGCCCACCAATGGAACAGTTTAATTTCAAACATGCTTTGATGATTTGAGCTGGATTGAAGTGAAGGCGGATTATGGCCTTTTGCTAAAAATGTATGATGTTCTGGATATCCTAGTTACGGCAATCCGGATTATTCTTGTACATGTACTTAATTTCATTGATTTTGTGTTGCATATTAAAATAATGTATTGATCATATGTTATGTTGCGCAAACATGTACTCAAGTAATGTATATCTGTATGCAAATGTGATTTTTATGGACAATATGAGCATGTGCCTGAGTTATAAGGTATGCATATCTATACATAGTTTGTAGTAAACTGTTTTTTATGCACATGATGATTATAGTTATAAACATAGTAAAGCTTCGTTTTGTAGTTTTTTGTTCTCTAACACCCCTAGACTTATAACATGCGGTCCCGAATGCTTGGCTTAAACTTTGGCAACAGTTTCTAAAATTTGGCTACAAATAATTCCATTTTGGCTAAAATGTAGGCTACAGAAATATGTGGGCCAATGGGAGCCCTGAACCCAATTAAAGATTAATAACAATAATGCATGCGTTATGTTTAATCAAGCAGTTTAACACTCCTGAATATTAAAAATACTGGTCCATTAACGAATAATCATCAATCGAAATAGATAAAAAAAACTACTTGTTTTACGTTTTTTCGATAAGATTAAACGTATAGTACTAACATATCGTTTTTAATTCGTAGATATAATGAAAGGACTTCATAGCGCAATAATATTGCATTGGCTTTTGTTTCCAGAGGTCCGATGTTCGAATCCCGGGGACTAAATATTTTTTATTTAACTTTGTTTCTTGCAATTAAAATTTGTTTATAGATGTATATGTAAACACATTGAATGATATTTTTAAAAACATATGAAAATCTGTTATCGAATGTGAACTGCCATGTTTATAACGTAAAATGCTATTATCGATAAAAATGTAAAAAAATATGATAAAGATATGGCATACGACTTATTTTCGCATGACGCTGGTCTTTAAAAATCTTATTGCGAATTGTAAATGGCTTATTTTAGCACAATGCCTTTCGATACAAAATTGATTTCAAAATAGCAAATATAGGAAACTGGCAAATAAGGGTACCCTATGCAGGCGTTTAGGAACAATTTCCAGACGTGCTGATCGAGTACGACAGACATTTGTGGCTAGATAATTAAACGATTTTCCTCTTATCGTGACACTATACTATTTCGGAAGTTTTTGTTTTCTCATCTTGAAAGCAAAACTGTGTTTTTCGATCCTTTACACTGTGCACAGACACAGTGATGCAGCAAAAGTTCAGAGGATTCCATTCCAATCAGTCTATGCAATATTCGAATATATTCATTCTTGTCTGCTCACTGCGGGGAATCACGTGGTTTTATTTTGATATGGAACACGGAAAATGGCGGCGTCATTGTCTCGGTAAGAGTAACGTTTTTGCTTCTCGTACTTAAATTCGAGATATTAGCTTGAAATGATTTAGCCTATCATATGCGGAATCGAAATCCGCGTCTAATGATATCTTACTTTTATAAATTAACTTCCTACTTTTCTCATATACCCTTTGAATTTATTTCAAAGTGAATTATTTAAAATGATAGTTTTCACGGAATAAATACATTGTGTCATATATTTCATAAAATAAACATAGGTCATACCATATTATTGCATGAGAAATTTGAGAAACATAACTTGGAAAATGTATGATATTCTGGACGGCTTACCACTTAATATGTAAATAAATAAACGCGTAAATAAAAAATGATATGTTTCACGGAATAAAATGTGTATGATATGTTTCACGTAACAATTGTTAAAGAGCTAGGTAAATATTACTTTTCAGACTTTGGTTGTGTCGAATTTGCGGCAAGGCTTTTCTAAGCGCCTCAGGGTTAAGAGATCATGAAAGAAAACATACGGGGGTAGCGCCATACAAATGTTGTGGACGGATGTTCTACAGCAAAGCTTATTTAACAAGACACAGGTATGATGGTATTGTGAATATAAGGCATTTTCAGAAATGTTAGTGAGAAAAACATTGTGTATTTAAGCACAGATGACTATTCCCCCCCCCCCCAATTATTTTTTATAACTGAGTATAGCCGATTATTCCGACACATTGCAACCAAAATTATTTCGAAATCGGTAAAATATGTACGTTGTCATTATTGTAATTGCTGATGATGGCTCTTGAGAAATGTACATACACATTGACAACTCACGGAATGTATACTCCATTGGTACAAAGCATTTTCGAAAAAGAAAAACAAAATCACCAGGTTTATTCGATTGTGTTTTGTCATTTATGATAAAAAACGTTTGGCATATTAAGATGGATCAATTTCAAGACAATGCTCAAACTTCGTTTCACCGTTTTGAGTGGTGGATGTGACAAATTGCGTAACTTCTAGAATGGCAAAAGTTTAAAAACATTCGCATCGGATCAAGTTAAATCTACTATTTTTTGCTTCATAAAACGTCAAGTCACCCGATAAAATATGAAATACTTGACAAGTTGTTTTATGGTTACACAGCAAAGGCACAAAAGTCTAACGTGTAGATCTTTTGTTTTTTCTTGTATGTTTTCTTATGCACACTGGTCTTTTCTTTCATGTAGGTGCGCAGCACATAACGAAACTAAAGATTTTGCGTGCGAGACTTGTGGGAGGTCATTCGCAATAATGGCAGACATAAGAACGTACATGACACATCATCAAGAAGCGACGTTTAAATTTGACACATGCGGACATCAAATGAATAGAAGAGACCAATATGATGATCACCTGGCTATGCATCTTGGGACAAGAATCATGTATGCAAATGCGGAATGACATACACTCACAAGCCGAATTTGTATAGGCATCCGAAATGCAAACATGATACAAAGGGAATGCTAATGCAGTTGCAGGTAATAATACGCCATTCGCTTAGGAAACTGCAACAAATTTTGACCCAATGTATAGTAAGTGATTCATTTCAATTGATCGTATAGATGCAATTTGTACACAGCCATATCGTGATGATTATCCTCAGGGAGAGTGATACGCTTTTGTTTATTATTTTAGTTTTTGAAGGTGATTATGGCGATTTTGTTGTGCTATGTTCTCATGATTAACACTGAGATTTAATGTAATTATCTGTGATATTGCTGATTAGTGAATACATAAACGCAAATCCATGTTTCCTATTATTGTTTTGAAATAAATGAATCAAAATAGCGTTTTGTTATTGTACAATCATTTAGAAACAGCAATTTATAAGACATCCAAATTACGGCAGCAGTTTACATTTGAACAGCGTAACTTAGCCCACACCCTTTTGAACGTATAGAATTTAATCTTGCATATTGAGTACATGACAGTGTTACAAAATTCGTTTGTATGCAACAAAATAAATAATAACATACCAGCATTAAATTGAAAATCTGTTCACCATTTGGATGAATATTCACAACACATTTCTTAGACATCAGTCAATATGCTTCACCGGCGGCTATGTCTCAAACTCTATAGCATGTGATAATAACTTAAACAACGCTTATATAAGACGTAGGTATGAAAAACAATATGTGAATTAATTTGACCCTGATTTTGAATAATTTTAACTTTTAATTTTTAAAGCAAACTGCCGTTTTTGAAAATTGTCAGATCAAAATTATTTCTTCTGCCATACTGTCTTTTATTTTCGTTAATTAATGTCCATCTTGTCAGATGGTAGGATTTCTTCGCGTGTTTCCCAACGTAAACCGAAGGACCCGAGCTGTAAAGACGCCATTGAGGAAGACATTGTGCCCATCTTCTTTCTTCCCTTTTGATCGTTTTGTCGTAAACAGTCAATACGGGTTTGCCTTCTACGCAGATTCTGCATTAACCTGGTGGCTCAAATACGATTTCCTTGGACTCTTCTGCAAGGTTGTAGAAGTGCGAGCGGCTCGTGCGGTAGGAGAGACATCTGCGAAAATTAAGCATAATACGCACATTAAACACAATGCACTAAGGTTAGATATTCCATTATAAAGATAAAACTTCAGTTAAGTGAAGAGAGGGTCGCGGTTAATTTATGTGTTAGAGTTTACGCCATTTTCAAAACATGGTCGATCATACGTACATGTATCACGGCTGCCAGTTAACCTAACCGCACTTTGTCCTGGGCTTTACCGGTACTTAGTGCTAAAACATATACAAGTAACTGAGAAAATATCCGACGTTTTATTTTTCGCCTTAAGACAATACGTGAAACATATCATACAATTAACGTGAAATATATCATAAATTTGTATTCCGTGAAACATATCATTTTTGTTTTTTGATTTATTATGCAGAAACTGCGATGTTTTCAGACTCTCAGACAATTTGTTTGTAATGTAAAAAAAACCTGGTATATATTTAAAAAGAAAAGGTGAGAGGAATGTCGATATTTATCAAATGTGTGAAGAATTCATTTAAATCCGTGAAAACTATCACTGCCATGCATTCGCATGTGGACGAATTCAAATGGTAAGCGAAAAAAATTACTCAGTAATACGTAAAATGTAACGTACCATTACACGGAGACAATGACGCCGCCTTTTTTCATTGTTCCATATCAAAATTAAACCAAGTGATTCCCCGCAGTGCTGCTGGCGCCATGTAATGGTCAAGCTGGGTAAAACAGCTATGCCGAAAAAGCGCATTAGTGTTATATACACTGAAGGTCGGAGACTGGTTGACACCGTGTGAACTGCTAGGCTAACACGTAATACATCAACAATAGAGAAAGGGTCAACATTTTGTCTTCTTATGACTACGTGATTCGAGATTATAAAGTATTGCTCGCAGACTTATTTTGTATTTATTTTCATCAATTATCTTATTGTATAGTTTGAAATTGTATATGGTGTCAAAAAACAAAAGTTTTGTACAAGGAATTTCCATCATGAAATTACACTTCAACACCGTTATTTCGAAGTCGTCGGGACCGTTAAAAAAACTTCGGATTAACGATAATTCGAAATAAACATTTGACAGACGACTTCTTTGATTCTGAAAAATACAACATTGTGGAATTCGCATGGTTCGGTCACACTGTACTTGTAATAATTGTTTAACTTAAAAACGTAAACTAGTGAGATAGCAATAGATTTCTACTTGTAACAAACGTAGGAATAAAACGATTATTTTTCTTCTTTTTATTTTTCTGTAATTACAGAACATATAAAATATAATGCATAGCGCATCATACATGTAAATTCATATGAAAACATTTTCGGAAATGAATTCACTTTTTTTAAATAAGACGCGATGTCTTTCTGAACACCGGCGTTAGCAGCACTAAACTGGACGCGTGTAACATATAACTCCAATTTGTCAAGGAAATTGTAGAACTGGCTTCCGTCCATGTTTTGCTCGCAGAACTGCCTTACGTCGTTGATGCATGTGGTCACACTTTGATTAAATATCATGTTTATTCATGTGCTGTCGGCCTCGTCGTCGGCTGTTGACGACATTATAAAATTAACATGCTACGCGCAGGCGACAAAGGTGTAATTATCGGCTTTGACGCACAACGCGCAGACGACATAGGTGTGAAATTACGCTCAGTGTTTTGCAGTTTTGCAGTTTTGACTTCGGATAAAAGATTGATAATAAGGTGCGAATTATAGTGTTGGGCCCGACATAATCACTTCGAATTAACGATTTCTTCGGTTTATTGAAGTTCGGATTAACAATGACATTTTACATTGAACAAAGAAGAACCACAATCGGGACCCCAAAAATACTTCGAAATAACGGTGACTTCGGATTATCGGTGTTCGAAATAACGGTGTTGAAGTGTATATTCTTAGTGCGATAGGTATTCGACATTCCAACAATATTCATTTAATATAATGGTGATTGCAAATTTGCTTTTATATTTGGTTCTCATTATACCATTTTCGTCATACTGTTTATGCTTTCAGAACGTCAAAAATGGATATGTTGTTATTTTCTCTAAGTTATTCTAATAACATAAATAGGATAATAAACAGTGCACACATATCTCGACAGGTGCGTTAAGTATGGAACGCCATAGCTGTCTTATGTCGTCAAACCGTCGTGATATCTTGTCAATATGTGGTGTTGACTTGTCAAAACATAGTCGTTTTATGTCAAATCGTCTTGTAATCTTGTCTGAATGTGGTGCTGACTTGTCTAAATACAGTCTTATTATGTCAAACCGTCTTGTTATCTATTCCACATGTGATGTTGACTTGTCAAAACACAGTCTTATTATTCCAAACAGTAATCTTGTCCAAATGTGATGTTGACTAGTCAAAACACAGTTCTACTATGTCAAAACAACAACAACAACAACCTTTATTAGCATATAAGCATAATACAATGCTTTTTTTGCCACAAAACAGAAAGTTACGCAGTGTGTGTGTTAAACATACATTGATTCAATATTCAATAAGAGAAGTTTACAAAAAACAGTAGTACGTACAGCAGTAATCAATATAATTATATCATCAACTGTAATACGAGGAAAATGTAGAATTATTTTAATTATACAAACATATTCAATGAAAAAAATAAAATAAAAAATAACATGGCTATGTCTTGTAGAGGTTAACAATTATAACTGATTGTCTATATTATTAAGCATTTCATTAGCATTGAAAATATATTTAGCAAGGCTTATTATGTCTCTTTTATTTGCCGACTGCATTAGAAAGTCAAATTTATTGAACGTTGGCCACCTTTGAAAACGTAGTGTTATCTTGTCAAAATCTGGTGCTGACTTGTCAAAATACAGTCTTATTATGTCAAACCGTCGTGTTATCTTGTTCAAGTGAAGACACACTATATAAATTTGAATAGCTTGTGTTCATTTCAAACTTGCGATTAAAAAATCTATAACCAAATTTTGACAAAATGAGTTGCGTCTAAGATAAGAATGACGAACAACTTAAGCGCCTTCAGGTCTTTGATTTATAAGCATGTAAGCATCAATGATTCGGTAGCAAAAATGTTATTGGAACCCCTCGCTCATTATGAAGAATTAATAGGTGAATCTGCAGAACAGCTTTAAAAGGGTTAAATATATTTAAACTAATTAATAACCAAAATAATGGTCTTCATCAAAACATTTTTAAAGTGTCAAAAATATTATGTGTGCTTAGCAATCATGATTCTTCAAGAAATAAGAGATTATGAGATAATCATACATAACTACATTGTATGTAAACGTACTTATGCTAATATTTTACCAAAACCATTTACTGTTTACTACACAGACTAGTAACAGACAATTTTTTAAAGGCAATTATAATAATATTAATAGAATTAATATTATTTGCTAACGCCATTAAGTATATTAAATAGAAATATTCACAATAAAATATAATATGCTAAGGGTTTTGTGCATGAATCATAATTATTAGAATCGATCTTATAAACAATTAACAGCGTTGCATTCTTCAGTTATAATACTTATCTGTATAAAAATTGAGAATGATTGCTTTCTTATTTTCTTAACTCTTGGAAATATCATGTTTTTTATTGTTATTTAGGTGTAGAAATGTGTCTTATCAGCATATGAATTGTGTTAGGGATCATTGGACTGGATTTTTCTTCGAGTTCTCCGGTGTAGTACGGTAAATAACAAAACCTTGAAATCGCAGCTATAATTATTATTCGTCTCAACTTTCGTGAGTTAGATACATTAAGAAAAGGAATTTTCCGGAATAAAAACTTGGTCATCACAAAATGCAACCCGACGACAAGGAAGGACCGCCAAAACTTTGAAATACATGTGTATTGCTGTTGCTCGTCACAGAGAAATGAGGCTACGACTAGCGGCTTTTGCTAATTCAATATTTCCAGAAACAGATCGGTGACACGTATTAATACCATTGTTTGGGTTTAAAAAACACACGTAACTTACAAATGTTCAACAATATGACATTATTGCAAACAACTTATAAGAAAGAGTATTTCAGGCTTATATACCTTGTATATTATTCCAGAATTCTTTAGTTTTCTCTCTAGGTTGATAACTATACACATTTAATTGTTTATTACGATAGCAAATAACTGTAATGTCTGTTTTCCTTTTAAAATTATCATACATTCAAGTTTTTTGATTTCATGTTTTGAATACCACATTTGAGCGGGATATCATGCGGTTGTTCGTCTATCACAGCATGTCATTAGTTGTTCGTATATCACAAAATGTCATTAGTTGGTACACTCGCTGTTTTAATAAGCGACCCTGGTCAATGCCCGCGCCCTCCTTCGCATTTGATTTTTGTAAGTCGGTACTCAGCATTCAAGCGGGGTTTCGCTCGTTTACTTCTTCTTCCCACCCCCTGCAGCACCTTACCACATCAAAATAAAATGCTTTTCAGTGAACAATTAATAGCTGGAAATTGAACCAATATCTATAAATAAGTCATAAGATAGTGAATTTTAAAGCTATAAAAAATTAATACTGATTATACAGTATGTTACCGCTATACATTTATTTCGTTATGAATTGTTACTCAAATAACACAAAGAATCTAAAACATCGCTCGTGAAGGAAACTATATGGTCTGCCAGCAATCTCAAATAAAAACCGCTATGAAAACGTTTTGGAATTTAAAAATCTAAGCTTTTATACAAATCAGTTATTACGAATGCCACGATTTATAATTCCACTTCGAAGTTCTATAATCGTTGGATGATACAAAGCAGCGACCTTAGAAACCACATGAAAATAGATTGAAATTCTGTAATTAAAAAAATAATCTTTCTTATAAATGATACTTTCTTAATGTAAAATATAGAAATAAAGCTTCAGAAGTTGTTGACGAAGAAAGTTTGTTCACAAATAATACCTTTCAGTTTTTCGTTTCCGAAGAGGTTTACTTAATTTTATTGCATAACTTCATTTTCCCCGTAACAGTAACACATGTCATGGCATTAAAAAGCGGCTATCGGTTTAATTTCGATCTTAGAGTTTCGATATTTGCACCAGCTCAATAATCGCGGTTTTCCTTTTAATGTCGATGTCAGTAGTGGCTCTTAATCTTTACCTTGACCTCTTTTGAAATACTTTAGGGCAGCAAACACTGCTGCGACAACTGTTGCGGCGCCGGTAACGCTGCCAATCACTCCACCAGAGAGGCCTGCTTCAGGGCTATACTGGATAAAATTACGAAAACAATACAATGATAAGTCTTGTCAATGCAGTTTGGTTATTACTGAAAGCAGCCTTTCCTTAATGTTTCTCATTTCATACATCGAACTATAAAACTAAAGCATTAGTTAAATGCACAAGTCTTAAGCACAAATTTACATGTATCACATGTACATGTACATTTTCATATTTTCTATAGCAGATACTCAAGGGTTTAAACGTTCCCTGCCCGCCTGCATAATGCGTGTGGGGATTCGTCATGAAATCATGTCTACAGCCGTTCTTCCATTGCCTTTAAATCGAGTAGGGCATTTGTCAGTTAATCGGTCGGTCAGTCGAAAGATCGGATGTTAGGTCGGTCAGGAAACCATTTCTTTTTCGCACGGTTGATAAAAAAACTCTTTTACCGACGGTAATGCACACTGGTATGATGGTTACTTGTTAGGCAAGGAAAGCCTATCAAGTTTGAGGTCTACGGAGCAAAGGTTAAGGTAACAGGGGCTTTTAAAATGACCTTTATTTTCGCACTATATCTGGAGTACTTTTTAACCTATGATCGTGTTTATTGGTATTTTACTTGCATGTGAGGAAAAAAAATAAATCTACACATTTTGAGGCCCAAGTGTGACAGGTCAAGGTGACAGTGGCTTTAAGATCAATTTCATTTTCGTTGCATATCTTAAAAACGATTTGACCTATGATCATTTGAATTGGTATGCGGGTTACAAGGAATGAAAGGACGACACGTATGGACGTAAAGGTCTACACGTCAAAGGTCGAGGCCGAATGGGTTTTACATTGAATTGAAGGTCAATACATTAAATGTTAACGTCAAAGGCGCATGGGATCCCAAAACGCTCTTTACAAATGCACTATTGCGTTAGGACTTTCGGATCATGCATGTTTAACATGAATTCTTGTTACGTATGATTTTGTTACAAATTATTCCTCACTTTTGTGTATTCGCATTTTACCTTGGAGGTGGTGGGTGGGGTCCGTGATCGGTGCAATTGTGAACACACGTCCCTTCAAAAAAGTGCAATGTTGAAAATAATGAAGATGGTTATTATTTTCGTTTTACTTAATTATTATTAATCAATAATAAGTATAGATAATTGTTTATTTTATGCTTTCCGGTGGTTTATAGGGAAATATCAGTGAATTAAAACTGATAATTTCACTGTTTCAAACAATGAATATTATCAGTGAAAATTATCGATAATTTTCACTGTTTATGTTAAAAAACGTCATTTTTTTGACGAAATGACGTCATTTTCCCAACGATATTCTTTAGTTAAACTCTTTAACAATGTATATAAACTGTGAAAAAAAGCATAAAATAAAACAGAAAATTCGTTCATTCATCATCATCATCATTAGCAATAGCAGTAGCAGCAGCAGCAGTATCGTCATCGTCATCATCTTCACCATCACCATGACCATCACCATCATCATCATCATCATCATCATCATCATCATCATCATCATCATCATCATCATCATCATCATTATCATCATCATCATCATCATCATCATCATCATCATCATCATCATCATCATCATCATCATCATTATTATTTTTGTTGTTGTTGTAATTACCAGTTCTGATCAGAAAGACCATTGCAATTGTGATTAGTATGAACGGGACCTGAAATTAGATTTATTATATGGCTTATAAACATTTAAGGGACTTGTTTACAGATTTTCGTATCTTTGAAAAAAAGTAACTAAATATTTAATATATTTACTAACAATATATAATGTTTTGAAAAGTCTTAACGTATTACAATGACAAGAAAAAAGTTGAATAAAAAATATTTCCTTCCTCGGGTTTTTTACAGGTAAAATTTGCAGCAAAAGCTATTGCGAAACCATTTCGCCAAGCGTACGGTTATTTTTAGAATTATAAACACTATTCAAGTATTACACGTATTTTCAATTCATATAAAAACTCGTTACAAACGCTTTGTTTTAAACCTATTTCCAGTGACGTAGATAACAGAGATAAGCAGCTCGCCAAATATCGGCAAACTCTCGCACGTCGCGGGTTTCGGGGAGATAAGCGCTCAACTGTTTGTCGGTTGCCACGGTAGTTAACACGCTTATCAACATTTCTGAAACACGCTTTCGCGTTTCAGTTTGTGCGATTTTAAACAAATAAACTGTTATGTATTATTAAAATGAGAATGTATGCGGTATTATCACACAATTGTAATGTGTCAATTAAAATAAATCACATGCCGCATTGTTGTATTTAGCGATTTAATTCGCCTCCAGGCGATCAGAATCTTACGACAAACAACTAATAATTGGTTATTTTAATTAGATTTTTGTTTTTTATTTTAATTGCAGTGTTTAAATTTGATAAATCCGAATGCTATTTACCTGCAGTAAAATTTGAATAAAGCTCTGAACAAATTTGTCTTCTTATGGAGAGCATCTATTCTTGGTCTGCTCTAATCGACTGTTTGTGGTCATTCTTCTCGTTAATTTCCGCAAAATTCAATGCACGATTTTACCAATTATAACAATACCACATTGAGTATATGTATAGATATCTGCAGACCCGTATACTCTGTCATTCTCCGATATTAACACCATGTCTTAAACGGATTTTGTGTCATGGGATGACGAGGATTTAAATATGGATTTACTTCTAGGTATACCGATTATGATGAACATTGTGGTAGTGAATTTGTTCAGGACATTACTCAGTCATTTGTGTATGAGTTCCCAGAATGCAACAGTTAATGAAAAGAACATGTTATGGATTCCGTGTGTTGTAAAAAAGCATCATCTAAACTTGAAAAGTATGTCCTCTCATGTACATTATGATTAAGTAAATGAAATGTGTCCCGGCTTCTACAGAGGAGCCTATGCAACCATTAATGTGATACAGTCTCTTCATAAACCTCTGTTAATAGTAACAATTTTAGTCTGTGCAATAAAAGAATGCATGAGCATAGTTTTGACAGTTTTATGATATTTCATCAAAACTTCATAATTCATTAACAAATATCAATACACCTGGCATAACAAAAATTAAGCAATTTATAAATCATAACACATATTTAGCAAGTTGTTGATATTACAAATAACATATTGGAAGAAAACGGCTAGTATTCTGCAGTTATGCAGGCAACAAACATGTAAGCATAAGAGCCATTATCGTATGAGGCAGGGTATTAATGTTTATGAAAAAAAAATCATAATCACATAAGAATTTTTCATCATGGAGATAAGACTATAAATGTGACTAAGAGTGTTGACATGTTTTTACCATAGCCATACAAGGAAAAATGCTCCGCCGCCTGGCCATGCTTTTAAACCGACCGGAACCATTTTCAAACTTGCCCGAGATATCATTGGGACACATTGTTTCACCAAGTTTCATGAAGACGGGACAATAAATGTGGCATCTAGTGTTAAAAAGGTTTTTTAATAGCCATATATTCATATAAAGAAAAATGCCCCACCCCCTGGTGCCAATATTTTTCAACCAACCGGAACCAATTTTGAACTTGCCCAAGATATCATACGGCCATATCTTCTGACCAAGTTTCATGATTACGGGACAATAAACCGGAACCATTTTTTAACTCGTCCAAGATATCATTTGGACAAATGTTCTGACCAAATTTCATTAAGATTGGACAATTAATGTGGCCTCTAGAGTGTGAACAAGGCAAATGTTGACGACGCACAACACACACCACACGACGGACAAAAGGCGATCACTAAAGCTCACCAATAGCAACTTCCTAACCACGAACATACACAGTAGTGTGCCCTGCTTCATTTACACATACTTTCATACTTTAATGTTTTGCCATTGCTTTGATCTGAATGTAAACAGAGCATGGCCATGTCTCTTGCGTGCGTATTGACAATATATGGCTTTGGATCACTTCGCTCAGTATGTAACACTCAACCCTGATAGGCACAGTCAGTGATCTCAACTTGACAGTCTCCAACGTCAGCTGAGTCTGAATCTGTTGTTGACGATGACGAACCACACTGAATTGCTTTGTCTTCATACAATGCGGCGTTGAGAGAAGTTTTATCATCAATTCTCAGTTATGGATTCATCCTCATAGAGCAGGAAACCATCGTCAAGTGCTGTTGGGGATGATTCACCAAGTAAATGTCAAGATCGCTTGTGCTGCTTCTGCACCCCATAACTGAGTCGCTCCCTCCTGGGCATGGCCAAACTGAAAATACCAATGAGCATATCAGATGATCACTAAATCATATGATATGTATTATATGATATTCTGAATTTAGATAAACAAAAGCTGTGTTCGTGAAACACAATGCCCCCTACTGCGCCGCTTTGAAGCCATATATATGACCTTTGATATTTAAGGATGACCTTAACCTTTCACCACTCAAAATGAGCAGCTCCATGAGATACGCATGCATGCCAAATATGGAGTTGCTATCTTCAATATTGCACAATTTGACCTTGACCTTGAAGGATGACCTTGACCTTTCACCACTCAAAAATGTGCAGCTCCATGAGATACGCATGCATGGCAAATATCGAGTTTCTATGTTCAATATCGAAAAAGTTATGGCCATTTCAGTTTTCGGACAGACGGACAGACTGACTGACTGACTGACAGACAGTTCAACTGCTATATGCCACTTTACCGGGGGCATAAAAATATAAAGGCCTCGTGGAATTTGTAAAGAAGGCTAATAAGCAGGCATTTTATAATGTTTCATAGGAGAATTATTTTTCTTTCGATGAGCAACCCGACAAAATTCAGGCTGTTCAATTGACTTGTTTCTGCATATTGTAATAATGACAATTTCTCCATAAGATATAACTGACTACTGAAGTTGATGTCTAGAGATGTAACGATTCGGTTCAATGCATCGAAAAATCGGTTCAACGCCGCCGATTCGATTTCGATACCAATACAGCCAATTTCGATTCGATTCACTGCAATCCAAATTGATACGCATTTTAAACCTTACTTTCCAATCCGTCGTCTAAACGTTCTTGTCATTTGTAATACGTATTGTGCTTGGTCAATAGCAAATAAGGCATCCAATGAATGAATGAATAACATGCTGAGCATTACATCAGCCGGTAAAATGGCTTCTTCAACCACGCCGAAAGACGCACCGTCAAAATTAAAATCAAAAGTATGGTAACATTTCGGGTTTCGCGAAGGTTCTAATGCAAAGGCAACAACAGGATGTTTTGTTCAATAAATGTGTTACTTATAAAACAATGTTGCGTGTTTATATTGTATTTCAAAAATTGAACACTTTAAATGTACAATATAATAAGTTAATAACAAATGCCAAACTTATTTATTCATGCTTTGGACAAACCAAACATGAAATAGTTTGTAAAATAAGCAGCAAATAGTTTAATTTGAATCGAATCGAAAATAATCGAATCGGACCATTTGGTATCGAAATCGAATCGAATCGAATGATTGGTGAATCGTTACAGCTCTATTGATGTCCCAAAAAGCCAGTTACCTTTAAAATAGTATTTATGCGTGTTACATGAATGTTACATTGTAACCTAAAAACACTTCCATAATACAGAATTCCCTTTCTTGTAATAGAATCAGCCTAATTTTTATAAATTCATTGTCATATTTCAGCAAATGAACACCGAAAGACAATAAACAACAAATCCACCATTTACACCACACAATACCTGTTAATAAGACTAAAAAAATTCTTATTACCAGGTATTGTGTGGTATTAAATATTACCTGAGCTAAGACACCTTATTAAATTACCTTCCTATATTATAAATTGATCAACAAGCACCTGTTTAAAATTAAATTCTTAGCTTTAATATTCCTTGATCACCGGATTAATATTAAATTATTTAATTCTTATATTAATTATTAAATGACTCTTGTATCAAAACTGAATTTATTAATTAAAACATATTTTAAATGATCAATTAATTAAAACCTTTCTTAACATATAAAACTGAAGCACTCTTTAATTTAGCACATTCTTCAACTCTTATCTCTTATCTGTTACCATACTGTTTCTGCCATAATAACTTTGAGATATATCCACTGATAACACATTTCAACATCCATATAGCCATACACTAGATGATAAAATTGGCAGTTCTGTATGGAATATTACATAATATTAGTAACTGATGTCAAGTTGACATCTTTCTTGGGTGATGTTATGGATATTAGGGAAAGTTGAAAAAGGAAGAAAGGAATCTATATCTCTTAAATTTAATCAAGATAATTTTAATAACAGAGATGTGCTAAGTTTTATTGTTTTTGAAATCAAAACTAATGAGGCATTTAACCATATTAATATTATACTTAAATTACTTTATTGTAATAAACATGCACAGGTTGAATTTGAGCTTTAATCCCATTCAATACTAGCCATTAACTTTGTTTACTGTCATCAAAATGCTTGAAATCAAAATTTTCCCATAATCTTTCACCTCAAATAGCCAGCATGAGTCCATTCTTTGTAACAAATTTATTTGTGTATTCATTTTTGTACAATTTTAATCGTATTGGGATAAAATTATTTTAAAATAAAAAGCAATTTTAACACAGTCTTCAAGTTTTGTTGTAGAAAATCAAAAAGGCTGAATGAAAAAGTCTGAAAAACTGGGTCAATTAAAAAGTGCATAATTCCATTATTTAAATGAATATCACAAGAAAATATCGGCAGCCATAAAACTAAATCTGTACTGTAAAATAATCCACAGCCACTTTTTTCTTGTGTGCATTTTTGGTGCGGGATGCGGCGCTATATGATATGCCCGGAAAATGTTCTGACGGTTTAATAAGGGGGGTGGGGTTTTAAAAAAGACCCCCCCGCTAATTTTGCCGGGCTAATTTTGTTTTCAATATACAATGTCAAACACTAATTGTACTACGAGAGTTGTATCGCATAAGTCATTACAAAAAAATGGTATAAATAGGAGATGAATACGTTAGTAAGTCTAAGAACGTTTGTTTGCAAACATGTCTGTGTACAGTCGTTTTGCGAGGCTTAGAAAATCTGAACCACGAGCCTTCAGTCGCTATCAAAATATGGACCAGAGACTTCAAACCTTTGAAGACAGGCCATCCAAACGCAGCGTGTCAAAGGAAGACCTGGCTAGCCAAGGGTTCATCTACGACCCTTGTGTC
Source organism: Dreissena polymorpha (assembly GCF_020536995.1). Taxonomy (NCBI): domain Eukaryota; kingdom Metazoa; phylum Mollusca; class Bivalvia; order Myida; family Dreissenidae; genus Dreissena; species Dreissena polymorpha. The sequence goes on along the minus strand of NC_068362.1, from coordinate 44,208,883 downwards.
ATCTCCGACACGAGAGAGAATTTCTCCGACACTATTTTTAATTGCGTTAGATGCGTGTTTTGCAATGCGCACATTTCCATTTGGAACATGGACAAAGTAGATGTGAGAGTTAGGCATCGACAGCTGTGCCCCGCTTGTCCTTTTGTGTTCGATTGGAACATGAACAAAGAGGAAATAGTGAGACTCAGTCATCGACGGTTTGGTCGTGCTTGTCCTTTTGAATTTGAATTTCTTGACTATGAGTTATGCGATAGGTACTTGGAAAACGAGTTTGAAAAGCAATATGAAAGAGATAATTATGGAATTGTGGAAACAGAAAGCGATCAAGATGTTAATTCTAGCGATGATAACCAAAAATATTCAAATAAATCGGTAGAAAGTCTTCAAACAAAAGATGACCAAAAGTATGACGAATACGATAATTATAGTGATTTGGATGAGCTGCTAATGGCGAAAATTGACAAGACTTGTACTCGTACCCGCTACAAATCTTATCAAAAACAAACTGAAAAGCAGCGTAAAAAGGCTGAAAACAGGCTGAAAAAGAAACGAAGAACAAAAATACGCAATGCAAAACGAGATCAAAAGCAAACATATTACCAGGACAGAATCGACGATGATAATTACATACCTCAAAAAGGTTCCAATGATCAAGATGTAAAGAAACATGATAGAAAAATGTGTTGGGTTTGCAGAACTAATGATGCTGGCGATATACTGGAAGAACAGGTTTTCGAATCTTACGAACAGTTTTATCAAAAGCAAAAATATTACCGGGGCGAAATCGACGATGATAATCACATATTTCAAAAGGGTTCCAATGATCAAGATGCAGAGATACATGATAGAAAAATGTGTTGGATTTGCAGAAGCCGTGATATCGATGATATGATAGAAGATCAGTTTTTGCAATCTTACGAAAGTTTTTTGGAGGAAAAATATAAAGAAGAATTCGACAATTGTTTTGCGGACGAAATCGGTGGCGTCGATGATGCAGAACAAAATCAAATTGAACGTCAACCATATGTTCAATCGCCATATGAATATTTGATTGACAAAAAGCTGGATGAAGAGGCCCACCATATTTATTTTTCTGATTACGAGGCATTCGCGCAATACATCGAAACGCGGGACGAAGAGGCCGACCATATTTATTTTTCTGACGATGATGCATCCGATGCGGCATTCAAGTGATACATATTAACACATAGATGTGTGACTCAATAATTAACATTTTATGCATGTTTGTTTTGTTGTGTTCGATTGTATATGTTAATAAAAAACCTTGAAACAATTGTGCGTGTTGTTTGTTATTTGAGTATGTTCTGAACAAATCACGAAAACACAAGCTATGATACAATACGTTTTATTGAATATTCTTCATGGACATTTTATTGGAATATCTTGTCATCGCATTCGCGCTAAACATTTCAAAAACGTGCTCTGTTTCAAGAATATCTTTGGCAATATCTTTTGACTTTTCAGCACCTCGAAAATCAATTGCACCACATATCCAGTTTTCGGCATGAATGAAACCATACAATAAATCGAATCTACACAGATTCGCTTTCGTAGCAAGAACGTTCAATGTTTCTTTTGTCACATCTTTGATCAGAAACGACCAAACTGAAAAGGTTTTCCTTGAAGTACAAGAGTCCATCAGCGCATGTTGAATCTTGATTTTGCTTATGTTTGTTTTGCTGCAAACGAATTCAACAATTTCATCAAATAGACACATTATCAACTTCGTTGGTTGTAGAGAAGCTTTGAGTCTTGCGTACGTTTCGAATCGATGTGCAAAATGTTCTCTTGTATTTATTTCTACATGCTGGAAATCTGTCCACAGACACATAGGAATGCTATTTGTGGTGTAATCCATGTGAATGACTGGAAGACAAATAACTTCAATTTGTTTGTAGAAAATACTTATATAGGAACTTTCCAAAATGACAATGCATCAAAAACTCGTCATGTATATGTTTGTGCATATAGTTGCCCTGTTTTTTCCCTTAGTTTTACAAACAAATGCGTTAGGACGTTCTAAACCAAATTTTTATGAACCGTCTTGTTTCAAGCATGTACAGAATACACCGATTGACGTTACGAATGGTTTATTTTATGTGTTGATAAACGTAACCTATGAGTATTTGTCATTATACGACGATGTCAAAGAAAATTTACAATTTTTCAACAAATGGATGCAAAACCCAGAGTTTAGTTTAGAAGGTCATGAGCAACAATGCAAATCCATAGGTCTATCTAGATGTCCGAACAAGAAAAAAGCGTTTTCGAAACCGGTATACAGTGTAGTTGATGGTTTTGTAGCGGGATCAATGTTTATCACTTACGACTTACCAAGTCTTTTAGTTAGATTGCAAATTGAGCCGAAAACGTACTCTATCAGTGAGTTTGTAGAATCTGTGTTTACTGAGATTTACACACACGCTTGGATACCTTTGTTTCCGTACAATTTTTCATTGACCTATGATGGAAGTGAAATTTGTGCAAATGGGATGCACGGTCATGCCTTCATCAGATTTAATACTGAACTGTGTACAACGTTCGGAACATGGTGCGATGTGAATTTAGAAGGTGCTAGTCCCGAGAAACAGGATCATGCGTTAACACGAATCAAAAATGCGTTATTGAAGAGAAAAATGAATGATTTGTCAGTCGCCAAGTATATCAAAGAATATGATCTAGGTTTGGAAATAATCCCTTCTAAGTCCAAAGAATTGCGAGACACAATTACACAAATAGAGCAAGAAATGAGTGAGATCCGCTTAAAAATCGATGATAAGTTCGACTTTGACTATGATCAATCTGACGAGGATTACTCTGACGAGGATAACTTTGATGAGGATTACTCTGACGATAATTTGGATGAAAAGCAAAGCGCTGAAAATGTTCCAATTATCGATTTTTCTGACTTTTTTTTCAAAAACACTAAAGTTCTGTCAGTAACAAACAAACCTATCGTTGAACCTATCGTAAGCCAAAAAGTTCACGATATTCAAAATGCCAATACTTTCGTTAGCCAAAAATTTTACGATATTCAAACTTCTACCAACAAGCCAAAAAACAAAATAAGTCCGCCAGTTAAAAAAAATACTGTTGTTAACCAAACTTCTCACAAAATTCAAAATGCTCTTACCAAGCCAAAACTCACCGTTAGTCTGCCAGTTAAAAACGATAACATTGTTAACCAACAATTTCAAAATATGCAAGATGCTATCAACAAGCATAAAATGGGAATTAAGCACCACAAGCAGACCGTTGCAGAAGTATCTACGTATGGATTGCAAAATTGTTACTGCCTAACATGTAATCGTTCAACTACAATCGGTAAAGTACATAACAATCGTTGCTATTTCATCAACTTGGATTCATCATTCAAGATTTCCTCTAATACGCATTTTTCTCCGTTTCGTGAATACACACTCTTGATTATCAACGAACGTAATCATGCTTTACGTGCGATGCTAAGTCAAATAGTGAAACAAGTGAGTAACGAAGTTATTCTCGCGAAAAAGGCTTCATCATATCGACTTACTGTCTTCAGCACCAAAGATGGCACAACTGTTGATAAGATTTGTATGTCGTTATTCAGAAATACGTATCAAATTGAGAATTGTACCGAGAGCACGAATGCTGTGCTTATAGCGAGAAATGGTCATTTCATTCGCGTACCACAAATACAATTGGCTAATTTCACGTTTTGCGATATTGGTGCTGTGAAAGCGGAAAATGGCAAATGTTTTCGGATTGATGCAAATTGTTCGCACTCAAGTATAGCGAGTGTTTACGATTTGGATAATACGGTTGTTTCATATTTGGTTAGCATTACTCAGAACACGGCACACAATATGAGTGAGGCAAAGTTTCAAATAAAAAATATAGATGACAGTTCTGTCACAAGCGAACACTTCATTGTGTACAACAAAAGGACGAACAGTGGACAAGAATGCACGTATGTCGATATGCGATCAAAGACCATTTCAATCGAAAAATGCAAACACAGTCCCACGATTTGCGAGGTTTTGTTGGGTAAAAGTACATTGAATGACGAACCGGGACTAAGAAAATTAACGTTTTGGGAAACTGTCGCTGTTTGTGTTGGTGGATTCATTGTGCTTGTGATAGCTGCTATTTGCTTCATAATTGTACTACACAGCATAGCTCGGCATAACGATACTGTTGTAAACAGTTAACATATATCAAAGCGTTTGTATCCGCTATTGTCATAACTCACAATGACTTTGTATGACAACATGTATACCATTGAACGCGAGAGCATTGGTAACACTCAAGAATTTTCCATCCACGTTTTTAAATGCATCAGCGTTTTGATCAATGAACAAGAACTGCTCGAAAGCATTTTTGAAACCATACTAGACGATATTGGAGACGAAAACGTGTTCATATTCGACTTGACAATCGAGTTTTGTTTCACAAAAGTTAGTAAAACTCTACATATCAGTCAGCTAAATTCGCAAAACTGTTCGTGTTTTGACATTACTTGTGCTATGCAGGAACACGGAATCAATTTCACGGTACCAGCTGATCTTCACGTCTCAGTAACAAAAAGCGTATAAACACATTTTTATTCACAATCTCGAAATATCGAAATTTGTATGGATTACAAAGTTAAACCATGTAACGGTATGCGTTGCACTTTATGTTCTCAAATAAAGAGTGGAAATAGTTTTCAGTTCAATTGTGGTTTTGTATACATTGTTGAAGATGGAGAGAACTTGACTTGTAAATCAAAAGATGTTATATATGTTCTGAAGTGCAACACTTGCGGCGGTGAGTATATTGGCGAGACCGTTAATTTAAGAAAACGCATTCACACACACAACTCTCATATTCGAACAGAACAGCACTATTGTCGAGCTACTGATCATTTGATAGAATGTGGGAAACACTTGTGCGATGTAAAAGAACGTTACACTGTATTCGTTTTGGAGACAGAGCGAGACAAGCATGTGCGTAAAGCAAAAGAGGCGTACTACATTCGTTTATTCCAGCCAATGATGAACAAGTAAGGCGTGCATTATTTTTCAAGCGTATATATAGCTGCAGTTAACAAAATAAGCACACTCGCAATCACTTTCTACGATGGCACAAGCAATGTTGACCTCGAGCTATGCTATAAAAACGAACAACCGAGAACGAATACAGCAGTTTGCGAACACTGTACTCAATCACGGCGTGAAAAGGAATTTGGTTTCTGAAGTCGAGTCAGGTGTCTTCTTGTCGCCTAACGATTATTTGAAGATAAAAGAACTTTCAGAAAAACTAAAACAGATTGATGCCAAACTAGCGCAGTACAAAAGCCTCAAAGTAAGAACGCAGAATCTGATAAAGGGCATCAAGAAAACAAAAAACCTGCAGGACGATGTTGTGAAGACTGTGAGCTCTAACGTTTTCGATCGAATTCCAATTGATGTGATTAACAAAATACTCGGTTCTGGGGAAGACGAAAACATGTTTGCGCTAATAGAGCGAATAAAATCTTCCAATGTTGAGGAAAAACGCAAATATGCCGATATCGACATCTCCGATACAGAAATCTCAGATACGCTAAACGATGATGAAAAGGAAATTATGAACGGTCTGGCTGTTAAAAGAATGCGCAAATCTGGTGAAACGAAAGCTGCAAAGAAACCGAAAAAGGAAAAGACTATACTCAGTGATCTAGAATTGAGCGATGATGACGAATGACTACGTTGTTGCAATATTGTATGATTATGTTGACTTGTGTGTGTTACATTTTTTGTATATGTTGTAAATAAATTGTATCAATGAACTGTAAACATTTGTTGCCTTATCAATGGATATTGACGAGGTTTTGATTGTTGACGAAGACGAACAGTTAGCACAAAACACCTACTTGCTTTCACCCATGTACTCTAGACATCACCACGAATGCTCGCTATGCATTTTTCAATACATAACAGAATATGAAGAACCAATACGAATATTCGAAAGCAAGCTAGTAGAAATGAACTCAAAACTCGGGTGTGGAATTCAAACGTGTGTCACAATGGTTCTCAATGAGTTCAAAGACGATGAACGCATGTCGTTGTTCAAAAAATTGACAACTAGCGAAATTACAAGCCATTTTGATTCAGTATTTGGCGATCCTATTTGTGGATACAACCGACTTAAAGCTTACAATTTTTTCTCTCTGTTTGACGAAAGTACGGTTAACAATTCCACATACATAAAGTTTATTTACGATACATACAAAACTTCGAGAAACACTTCACTCTGCCCTTATTCGCTTTTAGGAGTTTATGTTTTTCTTGTTATGATTAACACTATAGGATGTGATTCCCAGCTCAAGAAAAAACATGACTTTTTGTGGATGTTCAACTGTCTATACAATCACAAATTACGGTTTGGAAAACTGCGATAAAAATCTATTTAAGGTTAGTTTTTCTATAGAAACACTCAAACCACACACAACCATGTCAACCATGTCAACCATAAACGTTAAAGATATTAAACGGGTCACTGACACCGAAGCCACTAATCGCTTGTTCACTAAACTGAAGTACGATATTGGTATTGAAATCTCTTCAAAGCTCATTCAGTCGCTTAAACAAAGCAAAGACAGGGTTGTATTTTATGTGGGCAAAGAACAAAAATCATACCCAGCAGCAATTGTGAAAATGTTCACTAACGTTAAGACAAATCATGTCAAGATTCAGCCGAAGTACAGTGTTCAAGAATTGATGAACGTGTTTGAAATTCTCATGAACCTGTCTGAGTACCAATGTAACGGTCTCACGCTAGATTACTCGGATTGGCAGTCAATCTCTAGCCTGGTAAACATGATCGAACTCGCTGAGCACCTAGGCATGACAGAAGTGGTGATGTTTCTTAAACGCATTCCACAACTTCTTACATTTCACAACAAAACCGCGTATGATAACGAATTGCTCAGAAGAGAAAACGAGTCAAAGGAAAACCTTCAACCGAAGTCAGTCAACGAACTTAGTGAAAACGATGATAAACGTTCAAGGCCTAGGAAGAGAAGCTTTACAAAGGTGTTCAGTCGTAGTCTGAGTCGAAAGCGCAGAGAAGAAAATGTGATGACATAAGTGTTGTACATTTTTGTTGTATGTTGTTAATAAAGAACAATAACAGTAAACTTGTGTGTTTGTTTTGTTCATGCAATAAGACAACCAAAAGCGTATTTTTCTGTTTTCTACTTTTTATTCACATAAAATGCATTTCAACGGTTTATTTATCGATAATAAAAACACTCAAAGTCATAACTTCTAATCGGTCCAATAAATCGGCGTCCAACCCCACATCTCAGTTCTACACACAGCGCATTTGTTCCCGTTCATATGCATGCGCCAGCAACAGTTTACGCAAAACAAGTGCCAGCATGCAGTTACCACACAGGTTTTCTCTTCAATGCGGCAAACAATACAAGTTCGAGAGTCTTTCACAGCTTGCTCTTTCTCCAGTTGAAGTCGCGCAATTAGTTTGGTGCAGTCTTTGCGACCACAGCAACAATCTGTTCGAAAGTCCATACGAATTTGTTCCATCATCTGTATGCATTCCATTCGTATTTTTCTAACAGACAACCACCATCGCAGTTCTTGAATACAAAACGCCGCAAGAAATGTAACACAAATCATGTCTTCTTCTTGTCGTTGTCAGGTTTGGTCTGTTTGCGAGTCCAAATATCGGGGTTTCGTTCTTCGATAATGAATAGTGTTAGCAATATGCCGAGAAAGAGTGTCACAAACATCAATTAATGCAGTTTACGTTTTGCGCAGCGCTTATATATGCACATTTTGTAACGATCTGCATCGCAAACCATTTAAGTGTCTGTTGGGAAATTGTTACATTTCAAAACATGTATTTTCACCGCAGAAAATGGTCATCGTATGCTCGTCCGCAAATTTCGAAGTATGATCGCATCAAGTCACAAGCTGATGCAAAACAGTTGTGGGAAATAGTATCGAAGCATTTGAGCATCACATCAACTGAAAAGCCCAAAGTTAAGAGGTTCTATAAGTTTAAATCTGACACGTTTCAACCGGGTTGGTCAAATTCTTGTTTCGAGCCAAGACCTGAGTTCAAGTATGAAATTAAACTAACGTGCTTTGGAATCACAGTTCACCTTAGCGTGTACTTATATCTTGTTGAAGATGTTGTTGGAAACGTCGACGACGATAATTATGGCGATGTCGATCTAATAGTAAGGGATACACTAGATGAAACGAAACTGCTTTTCAGTATTGCTGATCGAGATGGCGAGACTGAAAAGAAATATGATTTACTGAAATCCAACGGCTGTGCTATGTGTAAGGAAATCATCGATATGATTGGTATCAAAGACATTTTCGATAAAAACGATTTGTTTGTAGAGTTGGAATCAAATTTATTGTTTAGTTTACAGAGCGACCGTGAATGTGATGATTGTATATATGAAATATATGAATAAAACAACCAAAAACGTATTTTTCTGTTTTCTACTTTTTATTCAACAAACATGCTTACAATAATCAACAAATGCATTCCATTTACCAGGTTGTTTTTCAACCCAGTCATTTAGTCTATACTTTCGAAAAACGTCTTGAATCTTGACCAGGTGGTAGAAGCCTTCAAGGTTGTATTTCGATCGTTCATGCACGACGGCAACAAACAAAACAAATGCAGTCACAAACACATCCCAGCTCAAACCACTGTTCAGCTTTTGTTCAAGCAATTCGGCGAAATAGTCTTTATCGACACAAGAGTTTATCAAGTCATATTTCGTAAGAACATGCATCGTTACCGTTCTATTTACAAGCAAAACCACACATTCAACAATGTCACAAAGAGTGTCATTTGAGTCCTCAAACTGCTTGCATTCCAAGTAATTTGCTACCATCGCAGCCACAAACTCACAGCTGAACATTTTTTACGTTATGACAACTACTGACTTTGCGTGAATGGTTTTATACTCGAGTTAGGCGCTTGTTATTTGAACTGTTGTAGTAGTTTGTAAACGTCTAGATTGAAATCCTTGCAACACATACGCAATAACTATAACTATAACCAAAGAAACAACCACAAATGTTAGTGCAATAAATAAGACCCAAAAGCTGTTTATTTTGGAATCATCGTCACTCGGTGAATCCAGTCCCATACCAGGAATTCTAATCTGACACAGAGTTCGTTTTGTTGTACAATCTTCATACGAAATAGATTTTTCATTCACGTCGATATACAAGCACGTATTGTTCTCATCATATGACACTCGCGAATAGACTATCGCGTAATCGTTTAATTCGAGCGTTTCGTTCAGACTGTCAATTTTGAACATCAAATTTTGAGATATTGCATTCACCTTCGGGTCGTGCGTTCTGTTAATCAGATAGTCAAAAGCGTTTTGAAACTCTTCTTCTGTTTGCAGCACTGCTGGTAAGCACTGGCCATCTTCATTCACCACGAAACAAGTTTTAGGAGATGTGATCGACGCTGCTGCGTTTTCGTCAAATGAACATGTCTTGTACGCACGCGGATTGAAAGGTGACACAGTCACAAACTCTCCTCGATCCGCTTTTAACAGCGCTACGTTAGCCGTTTCGCATGAAATGCCCAAATATTTTCGTTTGAACAAATGAACGCATTGAGCAGGCCTATCTTTGTTGTTGAACAGCGCTATCTTGATAGAACCTTGAATGTTGTTCAAAATAAATTCGTTGCTTACTTGAGTGAAAACCGTTTTTAGATGAATGTTTTTTTGTCCAAAAATGACCACATCGTATGCATTATAGTCGGTACTGTTTACAGTTTTACGTACATTGACGTGCGTTGAAAACTGGTTTCCAACTTTGAACTGTTGCTCAATACTGATAAAGTAGCAAGATCCATCATATATTTTACCAATACTTTTAGTCGGATCACACACATTGCAATAACAGTTTTGTAAACCGTAAGAAGAAACGCTTTGAACTGTTGTGTTTGCGCGGACAACAATGAACAAACACAAAACGATAAACGACCGCATGCTTGGCTTAGAACATTACGAATGGCAAGATTCGTTTATATGAGTGTGTTTTATATTTATTTTAGTTCCTTTGTTTTTTTTATAACGTTATACACAAATCCTATAAGTCCAAGAACGATTGCAAACACGGCTAGAATGCAAAACACAACTTCGATTATAACAAGGACAGATCCTGTTTCGCTATTTTCGTTAGCCTTTGTGGTTGTTGAGCCATTATTTGTGATATTACCACTCGTTATGTTATGGATTTCACTGTAGTTTTGTTGTGTGCTAGTTTCGTTTGCAACTATCGATGTGCCAAGATCGCTATTTTCTTCAACCTTTGAGGTTGTTGAACCATCGCTAAGGGCATTGACAACTGATGTGTTATGTTTTTTACTTAATGTTTTAGTGGTATTTTCGTGTGCAACTCTCGGTGATGCTTGCGTGCTTTTTTTGTTAACCTTTGTGGTTGTCGAACCATTGTTGGGGATATAAGCAAGCGTTGTGTTTTCCATTTCGCTGTTTGTTTGTGTGTCAATTTCGTTTGAAACTGTCGATGTGACGAGCTCATTATCGGTACTGCGTTTTTCGATGTCTGCAACATGATTAGATGTATTGTCTGGTACCAAGAATCGCCATAGAGAATCAGTAGCTAGCATCCTGCCTATATTCTCGGTCAAAATCAAAAAGAGTTTGCCTTTGATTTGGAAACAAAACCTGTCCCTGTGATTATCAATGGTCAAATAATTGTCTTTCACGCCCAAATTTTGATTTATGACTTTTCGTATGGCCTCGAGAATATCATATTGCGTTGTGTACATTCTCTCAGGAATATATACAATTTTGCGTAACTTTTCTAGCGCATCATCATAGGAAACGAACGAGAATGCACCATTGTATATACCCAGATCGCGCTCTGGCGATTTCTTGAAGCAGTTATCGTTACAGCTACATAGAGACACAAACAAGACAAATAGTATGAAGCGCAACATTGCTGGATTTTATTTCATTCATCTAACAAAACACATGTAATAGCTATATAACAAAAAATTTGCACACAACAGACTACAACACAAAATCTGCAGGAATGTACAAAACGAGGCCGTTTGTCAGCAATTCCTTCGACACACAAAATGCGACAAAGTTCGGTGGGATGTGAATGTTGGGAATGCATGTTCTAACCGCTTGAGAGAGCATATCTTCGTGTTCTTCGTTTTGACACTGATTGATGAAATAAACTTTACATGGGTCTTCTTCAGGTAACATGTCGCTAACGGGCATCGGGTTTTCTTGTACCTCTTGTTCTGGGGTGAACGTTTCCACGATTTCTTCTTTCACGACTGCCAAATCGACCGGCATACTGATTATCTCGTTTTGCTCCGAACACGCCTTCTTATCAGAACAAGGCAAGTCATTCCATGTTTGTTCTGTGTTTTGCAAAGCATCTTTTTGGGGGAGACTCGACTGATCCTTTGGATCTTCAACAAATTTGCGTTTGCGATTAGGAATAGCATTGACTAGTCTACCTTTTCCCCCATCGATCAGCTCCGTTTCAATGTGAAGACTGTTGATGTGCTTGCGGTACAAAGGATGCATCACAAACAAAACCTCTAACGCCTGACACAAATTTGTATTTGGATATCCATATTTTGGTTGCAGTGAGTATACGTTAGCATTCATCTCTCTCATTTCGATGCCAGTTTTGCAACGCTTCGTATATTTCACCACAGCTTCTCACAATTTTCAGACCTATTGTGAGCTCTTTCTGTGTACTGACAAGCTGAAAGTTTTTACTCGGTAGCACTCCTTTTTTCACCAATATTTCCACGATATCGTTTTCCGTACAATCGAGTAATGTCATGACTGCTCGAAAGTAGGTGTTCAGCTTCAATCGTATCTGAGTCCTTTCCAAAGAAAGACAAGTGGATTTCACCGAATAGACTTTGCTAAACTCCTCGATTCCGTGCAACTCCAACACTGGTATTATGCATATCGGCAGTCTGTAGTTTAACGTGGGATTCGACTGCATGTATCTACCCTTCTTTATGCGCTCGGTTAGAGTTGCGAAATGTTCTGGTACTAATGTTTTCAATATTTTGAAGTAGCACATATCAATCTTTTCATCGGCAACAGAAAACATCAAGTCAACATATCGTTCAAACGCAGCTAGTGTCGGTTCATCGAGAAACACATGGTCCAGCGTTGGCTTGTAGTTCAAATAGTCATACGGACTGTTAGTTATCGACGTAAAACGCAGTCCCTCGACATCTGTGAAAGGACATGTAACGCTAAACATGTACTTCTTCTGGTGACCATTCGCATTGAAATTTCTTTTCTCGCGAATGAATTTTTCGCACAATGTTTGGACGAACATGTTGTCGCTTTGGTTGTCAGATTGTGAATGAGACTCAGTTAGTCGTTTCGCTTTATATACAACCCGTCATGTTACAAAGTTAGTGTTATAAGCTTGAAAAAGTAGGTTTTGAAAACAGATATGGGCTCGTTGCATCGAACGGAAAGGCGAAAGCAAATTGCATGCACTCATCAAATCAAACCAACCCGAGTTGTTAGCAACACACATTAATCAAAACTTTGATTTTGATTCATCGTGTTACATTGTTATCAACGAAAAACATGTTTTGCCTGTTGATTTCACACAAACAGACCTAGAACAAGTTGTCATTCATATATCTAAACCTGAATACATACAGTTTGTGAAGCTCAGGTTTACTGGTTCTCAAAGCAATGGGTCTGATTTTCTGCTTTGCGAACAAACCGATTACGAAGATAACTACGGCAATGAGGTTCATCAGTGTCACCTTTATTTTTCAAGAACATGTACCAAAGATATGGCAGCTACGAGCTATTACTTGACACAAGCCTTAAGTATGATTGGAGTACTAACATTTTCAAAGAATACGCATGACAAACTGGCTTCGTGTCTAATCAAACGTTATGGTCAAAACACTCGTACCCAAATGCACTACTGATTTTTGGAACAAACAACTTGACTCATTTCGCATGAGAAGCATTCTTGAGGTCTCGCAGCAAGATGACTCAGCGACACTTCGTGAGGAAATTGAGCGTTTGATGCAATCAAAGTACAACTTCGTTTCTTGTGAATACAATACGGCCAACAAAACCTAAATATTCTGTATACTGAAACAAGTAACAACAGCTTTGGGTTAGTGGTTGTCAAAGAGTCGCTGCAAATAAAAGGCGCTACATGACTGGTAGATCAAATCATTCTTGATCTAACCTTCAAAGCGATAACATGTCTGTGCCAGCAACTACATTCCGGGTTCCAAAAACTGAGGACTGGGATATGGAGATTAGGCTGTCTGAGATAAAAAGTATGTTGTTAAGAATTTCATATGTTAGTGTTGGAGGTTTGATTGTAAACGTTGAATGCTGTAACTAACTTTTGCTTGTTCTGTTTCAGAAACCGTCACTCCAAAAACTGAGGACTGGGATGCCGAAATTGCGGTGGCGAAACGTCCTCCATTCTTTCTCAGCGTGGGCAAAATGACGCAGAGACAAATTAACAGACTAAACCGATGCTGGACCTGTCGCTGCGTGCCGGTCAATTGTACATGTTCAAAGTATTGAATAAAATTGTTGAAACGTTCACAGGTGTTTGTTTGTTTTGTAGAAAAATGTTATATAGCAGTAATTTGACTTAGTACACGTCACACAAAACAATGCTAGCCGTTGAAGACTCAAAGATTTGGGATTTTTTCGACATATGTTGCGTTGTGAATATTGAAAAAGTGGAACAAAGCTGTCGAAATGTACATCATGGATCTCTATCCAAATGTGAAGTTTACATTTTCGACGCGAGATCAATGTTGGAAGCGACAGATACGGAAATTGTGTACTATGTCCGATATTGAGGTTATTCTGATCAATCCGAAATATGATTTGTGCTGGGACACACCAAGATCCCACAAAACGACTTCAAACCATTAATGGGATTTTGTTGAGCTCAAAAGCCAAGAGAACAAAAACTCGTAACGTTTGACCAAGAGTATTTGAGACAAAAATGTATAAAGATGTTGAAATAACCAATTGCATGTGTAATATAATATCATATCATATCATGGATGATACCCGACGCTTTTTGCACGAAATGAAACAAAAGTATGTTCATGAACAACTATATCGACAGACTGAAACGTTTTGAGCATTGGTCCTCCCCAAATACAACCAAACAAATACCAGCTTGCTTTCTTGCGGGTTGTACTACTTGGGACAACACGACCGTTGCAAAATGTTTTCGTTGTGGCATGTGTGTTGTATCATTGGAAATCTACAGACGATGCGTTCTTGGAACACCATAAACATTCACCGAATGCCCAGTTTTTGCGAATGGTGGGTCCAGGAACAAGACTATTGATAGACACATGAGTAGGTTTGTATGATCGTGTTGTAATAAATATCATGAACCGTTCATTTCGTTTTGTTCTTATTCTTGTAGTAACATATACTTATTCGTGCAACTACCAAACGCAGAGTTGAAAAACAAGTACTATTGTGTGCACGAATGTTTGATTTCGCTATTACGTTAGTTATTGATATAACCCAGTGCGTATGTTTTCTCAAACTAAATTATCCAACTCTAATCAAAGCAAATACAAACAACTATGTATATGTAGTTTCAAACGATTTTATTCTGCAACAATCAATATTTCAAACATTCAATCTTTCGCAACAACAACGTACAACAGTTTACATAGTCCACTAGATCAGCCACATAGTCCACTCGATCAGTCCATCACAGATGCAAAAGCCTCGCTTCTCTGTTTTGGCCGTAACCCTGAATTTCGCCACACCATTCGCAGCGATCGTCGATCCGCGTACATGACACACAGCTGAGGGCCTCGCATCTACGGCAAAGTTTCACCATCGAAAAAAGTTTTTGCACGTATGACACACAATCACTAACGTAGTGTCGTAAACAGTTGGCAGCATTTCGCCCATGCTCTTAATCCATCTTGTTACAAGCTGCTTTTGTTGTTTCCAGCTGACGACTCATTCTCACGATGCTTATTCTGCCTCTCTAACCATGCCTGGAAACTCCACTTTTCTCCACACCTGACATCCATTGCTCGCAAGCTTTTCTGTCACTCATTATGCGTGTTGTTCGTTCGGTTTCAAAAATCGAAATGATTCAAACACAAGCAATTCGCCCTTTTATAGTATGCCGTTATTCAACTCAACAGCATAAAACTCGAAATGCATGTCCCTTTCCCAACACATGACATTTCACAAAGTCGACAAAAGCCCCAATTGTATGTCAACAAAGTGTTTTTATGTTTTCATCGACGAGTATTTTTATCAACAAGCCGAATTTTGCGGAATATGCGGTGTCATTAGTTCTAGAAGATAGTTTTAATTCATGCTTGACAAAAAGTTTGTAGTTTACTTTGCTTTTTGGAGAAATACAACGTTCAAAGATATGAGTTTCATCCGAACCTTCCGAAAAATGGGTGTTGTTCTATGTACAGTATCGATACATGTATGTGAGGCATTTTCAGGCTTTCTTTTTCTTGGATTGAGAGTTCAAGAAACGACGAATTCTGTCAAAACATGGATCATATGACATATAAGTACCACGAACATGTTTTTTTTTTGTGTGATGGACAAACCGTGGATTTTTTTAAATGTCAACACATCCCATATGTAAACAAAGAAAGTTAAAATACATGATAGATCGTCTTGTGTAGATTTTTGTACCAAAGTTAAATGCTCTTAACAAAAGGCGTTTTCATTCAGATTATTGTGACCACTT
>NC_068362.1:44183601-44192986 GCF_020536995.1 Dreissena polymorpha | reverse complement strand
GTTTTTAAAAAAAAATCCCATGGGAATTTTTAAATCCCATGGGATTTTAAATCCCATGGGATTTTGTTTCTCCCATGGGATTTTTTTCCAATGGGATTTTCAGTTTCGTAAGCCGAATAAGTTTCTTAATGCGAAAACAACAATAAAGGAAATAATAATTAAATTTAATAATAAATTGAATAATATAAATAACATGATATTTTTAAAATGAGTTACAATTAAAGGTTTATGCTAGTAGAACTTATCATTTCTTGTTCGAGCAGATGGTTGAGTCCAATTGGTGAGTATGCCAGCTTAGAACCAGTATAAATGCATCGCAGACAGACAACGCTGTCATACTGTACACACCGCTGAGTAACAATCTTTATTGCATTTCATTTTGCAACAGAAAATGAACTCCGTAGTATATTGATCTTATATATGGCCCTCTCTTTTGAAAGCGTGCAACACATTAACATAACAATAAGTCCATGCCAAAAACTATGTGCAAATTCCATTCAAGCTATATACACATTATAAAGGTCAGATGACCCGCGTCATGCGAAAATGGGTCTTATTCATATGCGGCCAAAAGTTGGTCCATCTAGCTGTCCAACCGCGCAGTCTGGTCAGGTTCTACGCTGACTGATATTATAAAGTCAAGCCATGATTCGTGGTCTCATATCCAAACTCGGTAGCTCCTGTGCGAAACTTTCACCGGAAACGACGGCACCGAGACGGGCGCTCGAAACTTTGCGGATGCGCGTTATATGTTATATATAATAGCGCGATGTGTTTGTTCTTGCCTCAAATTAGTAAGCCCAATCAGCGTTTTATTGTGTTCTTTGCTTCTACTATTAACAAGAACTTCAAAACCGATACGAACATGAATTTTATTTTAATATGTTTATTTAATGCTCGGAAAAACTCATTGTATATTTAGACTACTACTTATAAAACAAAGTCGGGTTTTCAACATCTGTTTTCGGCATATAAATTGTTATTCCAAACCAGATTTTACGCACTTTACTGTACAAAATACCGTTAGGGCCACCGTGGTTACTCATTAAAATCCAGAGGGCGAGAATGCGAGAACGCGAAAGTACGATGACGACAGTGCGACAATACGATGGCGACAATGCGTTCGTACGATTGCGAAAACGCGCTAGTACGATGACGACAATGCGACAGTGCGACAATACAATGGCGGCAGTGCGATAGTACGGGGGCGACAATGCGATAGTCATATCGTACTGTCGCCGTGGTATCATCGCAATGTCGCCATCGTTCTATCGCATTGTCGCCATCGTATTGTCGCACTGTCGCCATCGCATTTTCGAATTGCCGCCATCATACTATCGCGTAATCGCATTGGCACCATCGTACTATCGCACTGTCGGCTATCGCCATCGTATTGTCGCACTGTCGTCATCGTATTTTCGCACTGTCGTCATCGTATTATCGCACTATCGAACTGTAGTATTGTCGCCATCGCAACTATCTCACCTGTCGCCATCGTATTGTCGCACTGTCGTCATCGCACTGTCTGATTGTCGTCATCGTATTATCGCGTTCTCGCATTGTCGCCATCGTACTATCGCATTGTCGCCATCGTATTGTCACCCTGTCATCATCGTATTGTCACGTTGTCGCCATCGTACTATCGCGTTCTCGCGTTCTCCGCCCTCTGGATTTTAATGTGTAACCACGATGGCACTAACGGTATTCCGTAATACTGCTAAAGCACAGTATGATTAGGTCACTCCCAATGCAGAAATCTCTATGTCTATTTTAGTAACAACACATGTCTATGGAAGGATATTTAGGTAAAAGTTACATCATTCGTGGTGAATATTTACATTCTAATTCTAATTCTTATTCTAATTTGCTTATGACAATTCCAACATGCTTGTTGTCTATTCGTTTATACTTGATGATTGCTGCAACATTACATCATTCATGATGAATATTTACATTATGCGTGATGTTTATTCTAACATGCTTCATGACAGTTCCAACATGCTTGTTCTCTATCGGTTATACTTGATGATTGTTTCAACATGCTTGGTGACTATCCAATGTTGGTGTGTTCATTATTCCTGAAACCATTCATAATCGGTTTTGCCACTAAGCGTCATTAACAACGGCAGTTAGCAACAGGCAGTAAGCAGAATGCAAGTTACTAAATTATGACAACAGGTGGCGCGCGTTTATTTTCCGTATGTTGAATAAATTACTTTTCGGAAAAAAAAGCGAAAACATCCGAATCATTTTGACTAGTAAACTGAATAAGCTGAATGAGATCCCTTCGTTATATAATCTCCATTAAACTAAATACGTTCATTATTGCCATGCAGACCAGTAGGTTTACACAATGAATTGACTGCCGCGAATGTTTTTGATATTTGTAAGATGCAATTGGCACTCAAGAAATTATACATGTATTTTATTCAGAACATAACGGGGCTGATGTGTTGGAATTGTGGCCCTTCCCTAGTCCAAATAATTACAGTAGACGTAATCTACCGATGTGCATTGCATATCGACCTCATATTTATAAAGTAGCCCAAACCCCCCATTGCCACAGACCTGTGCGTGAAACTTTCAGATTTCTCTAGTCTGTTTACCATGCTATAATTACAATTTCTATAAACACATATTTATCATTTTATGACTATATAATGTCTGTGGTATAAAGAGAAACCTGAAAGTTACAAGTACTCGTGTCTAGTACTGTACAACTATTGTACTCCTCGTTGAGAAAACAACTACTTCATCTACATGTATTAAAATATCATAAAACATAATTTTCAATCAAGTTGGAAAAAAACCAATAAATAAATGTCATATAAACAGGTTTGTCATGAACGTTGACGTCGCTCTTGGTTACCAGAAAAATTCCCACGCACGGATTTCAACCGTCATTGTTTACAATCAATTAAGTGCATAAGTACTTGAATTTGTAAAGTGTTTTTTAAGTGTCCAGCTACAGGTGGTTAGCGTGTGGCTATAATACTAATTAGTAAAAACATATTTTGGAATGATAGGTAATCATATTATAACGAAAAATCAACTTTTCTTTAAAAAAATAAGTTAAATATATATTCAACAAGGTATCCAACTCGAAATCATCCGAAAACGGGATGCATCGTTTTAAACAGCCATTACTTCATCAATTTTGCAGCGATTTGGGGTTAACTTTTAAGAAATAACACGATACACAACTCGCGTGACCCAGCTGTGATCGATCAGACAGTATTCATGACTGAAATCTTCACGGGGAAAAGGGCATTTTCCCTGCAAAGTTCACGAACCTCGATACCATAATTCAATAAAACGTATGAAAAAAAAACATTCTTACCGTGCTTGCCGTAGAATTATGCATCAAAACTAACTGTCCAGCGCATTTTCAAACCTTTGTTTACATACATTTCAACCAACTGACATTTTAAACACAAGAGTGATTTCATTGCTCCAATGCGGAGTTGTGTCTTTACAACTGGAGATTTCATTCATAAATACGGTCTGATCGATCACAACTGGGTCAAGCGAAGTATGTATAGCTTTATTTCTTAAAATTTGACCCAGCATGTGTAGAAATATAACAATATATATATACATTTCCTAAAAGGAAATTCATTTCTGCGTTGAATAAGACCGGGTCATGAAAATCGCTGCAAAATTAATTTAGTAATGGCTGCTCAAAACGATGCACCCCGTTTTCGGATGATTTCGAGTTGGATACCTTGTTATATATAAAACGATAGTGATTTTTGTTATAGAAAATTTGATTTTTCGTTTTAATATGATTATTTATCATTCAAAAAGATGTTTTCACTAATTATTATCATAGCCACACGCTAACCATCTGTGTGTCCAGCACGTGTGCCGGGAGAACAGGGCTTAATGTATTTTTTTGTTAAGCTCTATAATATTTATATCCAATCTGTATGAAAAAATGTCGGTGAACATTATTCCGGTGTTAATTTTTGAAAATATTGAGGCATTCGTTAATTATGGATCTAAAACGGAACATTAATCCGCAAAAAAAACACCGGGCATATTGCATATTAGATCGGACACATGAAATTATTTCGAAAGAAAGCAATACGAGTTTCAATTCTACATGAGTAAGTCTCGTTGTGCACGATTACGCTCTTACTGCTCGTATATATTTGACTCTTGGCAAATATCTAGTAGTTTTATTTTGCTTAATCTAAATTGTGTCATGCATCTATATGTACTTAAAGCAGCATGACCAACAGCTCTTTCATATGTGAAATAGATTGACACGAAATACCTACCCATCTATAATAAAGTTTATATGTGCACTTCAATATTATAGTTTTATAGCATTTTATGTGGTGCAATATAAAAGTACTCTAGTAAATTTGAAATTATGTAATCGATTTCCTCTCAACATACATGCAAAGTTCCAGATAACTTTTTCAGCAAAATCTTGGTTTACACTCTATAATAATCCAGCCTTAAAGTCTATTATTAATTCTTTTTTTTCAGGTAAATATAATTTTTGGCACATCCGCATTTAGGTTTATAGTCTAAGAAGAGCTCATGACAATTGCCGGGTTACAACAGACTTTTTGCGATAAAAGGACCAGATAATGGAAAACGTTCGGCTTTTCGACTGTTGTAAAGATGGTCTGTTATTCATAATAACGTTAAAGTGCTGTTGATTGCATAATTGTAATGAGGGCCTAGACGAGTGGGAACTCATTGATAAAATGTTTACATTATATGCATTGATATTAAGTTTTACGAATGATCACACATTTTGAATTCTTATTTTATTTTTCCAATGTGTAACCGTACGCACAGAATTTAAGTCTACTTTTTTACTAAATTTAATTCAATTTTTTACGACTTTAAGCGTCTTATCTGGAGCTCTGCATACATGCATTAGTAGCATATATTGAAATATATCCATATACTTTCTTTGGTTATTGAAGGTAAATTACTGTACAAAAATTATGGTTAGTCATTAACCAAAAAAAAGTTAAGTCTACAAACACGCGGTTAATTTCGGTTCAGTAGCAAATATCTTACAAAGGTGCGCAACTTCTCCTATAACATAAAATTTCCGTTATACGCCGTAAATTTCCGTAGTCCTCCGTAGCATTTCGGAATGACTGTCAATTGACATCATTGTGTCATGCATGATAGTATGTTGCTTTGTGCTTGGGTGAAACTCACATCTTACCATCGCGTTAATTTATTAAACGCATTAATATTTGATTCCATTATGCACTTCGCCTATTGCACAAGTCTCTCTGCACAAACTAACATACACATATGCAGCATGCAATTAACGAACAAAAATGTTGCATCTGTACACATGCATGATACCATTAAGCAGAATGTAAATAGACATTGGACATCAGGCAAGATGTAAGTGTCATCAAGCATGAAAAGGTGTCTACATACTAATTGAAAGTACCATCAAGAATCATAACACAGTCACAAAGAAAGATGTAATTTTTACCTAAATACCCTTCCATATTTGTCGGCACTGTGTGTTTGCTTAATTTCACTGAAGAACGTCTACTGGTAAATCTTACAAAAAAAGTGATAAATAAGACTGAGTAGCAATTTTTCGGCGTTGCTGTTTAACGTCAAATTTGGCCTTTCAACGAACTTCTTAAAAGCCCATTGAATTTTAATGAAGAAGTTTCCCGCTTGTAGGTCCGAATGAATTAAATCAAATTTTGCAATTGGCAATTTGATAGAAATCCCCATAAAACATTGCACATAGCTTTCTGAAATAAACAGGCCACATTGAACGCATTCACGATATCCAACAGCTCTCTTTGCAAAGACCTATCTAGTGTTTCTTGGCCGTGTAAGATCTATAATTAGAACATCGTCACCTAAACATCTACTAATAGAAGAGCATATTTTGGGGAAACAAATTCAAGAAGAGTATAAAACGTCCACGATCAATAATGTGTAGTTTGTTAAAGATATCACGGCAGTAAAAACATAGCACTTTAAAGAGACCACAATCTGGTACATTTGGTCAATTGTTGCGTCCGTGGCGGACAATACATTTTAAAAAAGAAAGCTTACAAAAAAGCAAACACAAAGTTCTTCGTAAGCTTGTTTTAATCTTAAAAACACATAATCGACAGTCATTCCAGTCAAATACAATACTAACAGTCAGCACTCTAGATATCAAAATTGCGGATATAAATATTTAATTCAGGGATATCAAGTGTATCAAGTTCGAATTCCGGAAAAAATAGCCGGTAGTCTGGGGCATTAGGTCCCTTACAGGGATAAAAGGTAAATCCCCGCCCGAGCCGTAGCTAATTGATTTATTGTAGTCTTTCTAGTTGCAATTTCTGGTGAGTACAATGCGGAATATTACGGATATTTGCAACATGTCGAAGATTTTCGGAAAGTAGCGAAGAAGTTTTCGTCAGTTAATATTCATGTCCGTGCCGGCCGCTAACTTATCAGAATCAATAAAAAAGAACCAGGAAAAATCGGTACCGATCGCAAATTTCCGGAATTCCGATAAAGCTTCAACATTATTTGTTCTCAAATGATCGCGTACTCAAACGAATCTGTCCCTACGCCTCCAACTCCCTTTAAATCTCATCGGACGTACATTGATCTCAAAATCTATCCTTGACGACTCAAATCATATTTCCTGAATAGTTTGGCCTATTGACGTCCCTGTTATTATAACAATGGTCTTTTGGATAAACAACGCTAAGTTGTTGCAATATAATAACCGTTTAAAGGGGCCTTTTCACAGATTTTGGCATTTTTTAACTTATTCATTAAATGCTTTATATCGATAAATGTAAACATTGGATCGTAAAAGCTCCAGTAAAAAATCAAGAATAAAATTTAAAAAAGGAAAAGAACATTGCCCGGACCAGGTTTCGAACCAGTGACCCCTGCAGTCCTGCCAGAGTCCTGAAGTAAAAACGCTTTAGCCTACTGAGCTATTCCGCCGTGTACATATATGACGTATTTTATACGTTATATAAGCAATCTTCGTAGTTTCACAAAATTTAACGACAAAAACAGAACTCTTCAAATTATTCAATCGTTTCGCGTTGCAACGCTTTATAATTTTTAGGTTTTAAAAATCGTCAAAAGATGCATATAATGGCTATATTAGACCATGGTAAATGTTCAGTATTACTGTTTCCTCACAAATATCATAACTATAACGAAAATTTGCGAATCTGAAACAACTTTTTTCAATTTTGTCAATTTACCAAAGCGTGAAAAGATCCCTTTAAAATAGTTACCGGTTTTCATTTAATAAAATGATTAAGTCATATTCGAGATTTCAGCGATTGCCAATACAATATTTTGCTTTTGTTTCTCATAAGCATATGGTGCTTGGTATCTGCTATTGACTCCTATGTAGATTGCAAATATTACATAACCCTTACAGCGGCCGAGCGCAGATATCTGCACTTGGCCGCTAAAAAGAAAAATCTTTGCGCATTAATTTAATTCAAATCTCATTATCATAATCAAAATCATCATCATCGTCGTCGTCGTCACTACTACCACCACCACCACCACCACCATCATCATCATCTTCTTCTTCTTCTTCCTCCTCCTCCTCATCACAACAACAGCAACACCAACTTAACATCATCATCAAACAACAATAAACATCGGAAGCATACAATGTGCTTCATCAACCATACATAAATATATGCGTTAAAACACCATAATAGAACAGCATGAATGAAGCTGTCTATTACTCTTTTATATTTCCTATACCAATATTTTTTTTTTCGTTAATTGAAGGACTAGTTGAAATCTTCTATAAAAGCCCCCCCCCCCCCGAAATAAAAAAAAATAATAATAACCCTAGCAAACAACAATAAACATAGGTTAGTTAGTATACACTGTGCTTTAGCAACCATGCATAATGAATGTCTATGACTTCGGACCGTTGTGATCAAATTTAAAAAAGCAAGATGGTATGTATGCGGCACACAACACATAGATAATTATAGTTTTATACCTTAAACGTAGTTCATCAAAATAAAGATAAGTTATTATCTATGTAATACTTAAATTAGGTTTATAACGTATGCATATTTGTCTAAAACTTGTGAAATGTGATTCGTAAGCCGACGACAACATTATCATTCGGACCCTTCTCCCCACCTAACAATCGAGATTAAACACCTGTGGAGATCCCGATCTTATCAATGAATAAACCGGTTCAATGATGTCAAGTCAAATAAAACATACTATTACTATCCAAATAAATATCTATCAAAAAATGTAAATAGATATACCTACTTAACTAAAACTAAACTTAAACGATTAGCAAGAAAAATATATAAAGAAGAAGCAGGCAAAGTAGACAAATTAATTGTAACATATGTTTTCTCAGTCTCCCACTGTTGAACAATATAAATAGTATTTATCGCCACCCCAAAAGGGATCTTTATCACACGTTTGGCTCAACTAATATATAATTGTGACAGGACAAACTGTCAACAAATACCTTGTTAATGTTTTATACATAACTCCAATCAAAGGTTAACTTCCAAGGAAACTGCGGCATGTTAAAACTGTTGATTATGACAAAATGGTGTTTAGTACAAATCAGTACAATAGCGTCTGTTATGTGGCCTATACTAATCCAGTTAAATAAAACTTTAATCGCAGAAAAGTTTAGATTCTTTACACCTTTAAGAAAATATATATAACAGTTCTTTCCTGTTTTAACAAAATGATACATTTAAAAATAAATTATGAAGCATCGCTAGCAATAGTAGAAAGAGAAGTAGAAGGAGAATTATTATCATTAGTAGCAGTAGCAGCAGCAGCAGCAGTAGCAGCAGCAGCAGCAGCAGTAGCAGTAGCAGAATCAGTAGCAGTAGCAGTAGCAGTAGCACTAGCACTAGCACTAGCAGTAGCAGTAGAAGTAGCAGTAGAAGTAGCAGTAGAAGTAGCAGTAGCAGTAGCAGTAGCCGTATCAGTAGCCGTATCAGTAGCAGTAACAGTAGCAGTAGCAACAGCAGCAGAAGCAGCAGCAGCAGCAGTAGCAGTAGCACTATCAGTAGCAGCAGCAGCGGCAGTGGCAGTGGCAGTAGCAGTGGCAGTAGCAGTAGCACTATCAGTAGCAGCAGCAGCAGCAGCACTGGCAGCGGCAGTGTCAGCGGCCGTGGCAGTGGCAGCGGCAGTGACAGCGGCAGTGGCAGCGGCAGTGGCAGTGGCAGTGGCAGCGGCAGCAGTAGCAGTAGCAGTAGCAGTAAGAGTAGCCGAAGCAGTAGCAGTAGCGGCTTTTTGCTTTTTTGTTTTAGAAGTGTTTGTCGTATAAGAAGAACGCAAGGAAGACAAATTAATTGTAACATGTGTTATCTTAGTCTCCGTTGTAGTAGTATTTGTTGTATCTACA
>NC_068362.1:43828601-43831101 GCF_020536995.1 Dreissena polymorpha | reverse complement strand
ACCGACACAGATCACGCTACTCTCCGGTCAAACACAATACTACATAGGACTGCTGCCTTTGTCACCATATTATCAGAATCATTAACGTGCAAAATGGAAACTTTCAAACTGTCCTTTCACTTCATACATAAGCCATTGCCGATCTTCAATGATCGCTTATTTCCGAGAGATGCATTTTATTTTTTTCAAACTTCGAATTTTGATATATGTTAACTTATTCATTTAGATTACATTATTTTCACTATAAATATTGACTTTGATCCAATTATCATCTGAAAAATACGATTTCGCGATTTCTTCAAAGATCGAGCGAGCCTTTTACCTGTTTACTTATATATATCTAATTTAAGGGTATACAGATGTGAAGTTGTCGTGGCCGAGTGGGTAAGGCGATGAATAAGAAATCTTTTGGGATTTTCCCGCGCAGGTTTCGATTCCTGCCGACATCGCATACTTTTTGCGACGCGTTTTATTTCTTTTCTAACGTAATTTGATTTAATATAGCACATAAGCTATGTTTATTGTAAAATATGTTGAAAATTGTATGCACATCCTTCAATTTTAACATTAAAACAACGTTATGGCTAAATTGATTAATTTACTGCTGAAAAATAACGAATGCTGCATGTTGCATTTTATTTTATTTCAAAAGTAAACGGTAAATCTGTCTATTTTTTGGTATTTTTGCTGTATATAGTGTTTCTATAAAAACTTAGTTTAAAATATAACTAAAATGATACTATTTTGAATTTTATGACACTTTGTTTTTAAACCGACCCAATTTTTACTTGGGCTTGAAAATCACTTACATTTCATGGCGCTATTCCATAGATTAAAATTTGTAAAAAATAAGTGTCTGTAAAAGAATAACTTATTTCATCTTGTTTAAACTTTATCACCTTTACTTACTGCATCTGTACACACCAACTGCATGCCCATATTTGGAATTTGAATAAATTAATGGAACTTTATATACCCCAGGGTGAAAATAAACTGGACAAAGCCGAGCGTGAGGGGTGGTTTTGAAAAAATCGGTTTATTTTTTTTAAGCGTGAAAGCCTACCTACAAATTTGCATGTAAGTATTTAGTGAAATAATGCTGATAGGAAAATAATTAATTAAATTATATTTGGATATGTGCCCATTAGAGGTGCGCAAGCTTAAAAAGGTAGAATTAACGAAATTCCCGTTCTTACACGTTGTAGCATGGATCGGGTATTGAACACGATACACGTGTTATTAGCACCCTACTGTAGTCCCGGCGGGGTTTATCAACTGCACCAATACACCGGTTAATCAACCAGGGGAATATCATATGAAAAAAGAACTATCATGCATGTTTGATTTGTTAAAGTGTGTCACAAAATTTCCCTAACTGCCGAGTCGGCTATAATTTCGGTATAAACATGCAAAGAAATTAACATATATATAATGTTAATGCCGATATGTTATTGGACATTTTGTATGTCAAATGTTCATTATTTGTATTAAATTAAGACGATTGTATTGAACACGATACCGTGTGTATTAGCACCCTACTGTAGTCCCGCGGGGTTATCAACTGCACCAATACACCGGTAAGCAACCAGGGGAATATCATATGAAAAAAGAACTATCATGCATGTTTGATGTGTTAAAGTGTGTCACAAAATTTCCCTAACTGCCGATGTCGGCTATAATTTCGGTATAAACATGCAAAGAAATTAACATATATATAATGTTATTGCGGTATGTTATTGGACATTTTGTGTATGTCAAATGTTCATTATTTGTATTAAAATTAAGACGATGCTTATTTGCCAGAAAGCGTTTATTTCAAATTCAAACAGCAATAATCATACATAATACCAAAATATAAAACTAACAAAATGACAACACTCTCGCTTAAAACCAACGTTCAGAAGCACGCGCACTTAACAAAATTATTGCAACTAATGCAAGCTGTAATTAATATGTGACTACTTGCTATACAACCAGTATCATGCGAAAATTGATCTTATTTAATTGTGGTTCCCTCTTTGAATTTATGTTGCCTGTCGACTTTTAGAATAATGTGTCAGTAAGAATGTATGCTTGCTCTACAACTAGCATCATGCGAAAATGGATCTTATTTAATTGTAAATCCCTCTTTGAACTTAAGTTGTCAGTCGACTTTTAGAATAATGTGTCAGTAATAAATGTTTTCTTCAGTTTCACATGTTTTTTAAGAAAATTTAGTGAAAGATGCAAATGTGTCTTATTTATTTTTTTCTGTGTCTTCAATGTATCTTATTTATATGTGACTGCGTGCTTATTTTTTTTAAGAAATGAAAGATGCAAATGTGTCTTATTTTAATTTAATCCATGTCTTAAATGTGGCTTATTTATATAAGATAAATGATATACTGCCAGTGTCATGCAAAAAGGATCTAATTTCTTAATATCCCATTCACGCTTTGTTCTTTATTAGCACCGTCTTTAATTAGGCTATCTATTTAACGTACAGATTACTGTGAACTTA
>NC_068362.1:43798433-43828501 GCF_020536995.1 Dreissena polymorpha | reverse complement strand
ATTCTAAGTGAAAAAAGGGCCTTATAATTCTGTTAAAATGCGGATACAGTAAATGAGTGTTGTTGCTATTGTTTAAGATGGGTTTATGTCGGTAATGAAGTATGCAAAAATAATATTAAAGCAATATGTCAATGGACATAGGAAATATACTTTGACGGTGGGTACGCAAACATCCAATGCGCAAAGCCGACGCCGGGTTGAGTAGGATAGCCTCGACTATATATATTTTCATATATAACAGTCAAGCTAAAATGTAAATATACCATAAACAACAGGCTAACCTCAATCACCAACTTTAATGGCAATTCGTATAACAATAGAGATACAATGATATGCAGGGATTGAAACTAACTGTTTACTATTGTGGGCAACCATCTTTAGTATTTGGTTGCCCAGATAAAGAATAACGAGCCCAGAAATATGAACATGTGAATATTATACATTCTTTAATAAAATAATAGATAAGTAAATACATTTGCTGACAACACATGTTCAATGCATGATGTTTTATTATGAGCCTGAATTGAATCATGTCCTATTCCTAAATAATGAATGTTATTTAACTAGTATTGATCCATGGTGATCAATTGTTTTTCATTTTTTATTGCAGTGAATTGTTTTAAGCTTTAAAAAAAAGAAGTTTACCAACTTTTGAAATTGAGTTGCCCAGGCCAAAATCTACTTGCCCGGGTTCACGGTAAAACCACTTATTTCCATCCCTGTATGCTCTTCATTTTCTGTTCTTCCATCGCATTCTCAAAATTAAATTTAAAGCCGATATTTTTTAATAACATTAGTATGAATTACTAACCATTATCACCCAAAAAACAATTTTACAAAGCTGTAATCCCGTCGTAGAGATTTAGTTTACTATTATCAGTGTTCTCTTTAAATACCGGCTGCTAGCGATCTTGCGGTTACATTAACTCTTGATGCCGGCTACTTTTCCCAAATATATCAAGTAAATGTCACAAATGCTTTGGTTTTACTGCATAGTTGCCGGCCATATAACTGGCTACTCAAATTTTTCTGGAAAACCACTGAACTATGCATGACAAACACACAAAAATTAAATACATCTTAGATTCATTGTAAAAAATAAATTGACACTTCCAGCTTGTCGTCACTAAAATCCAAAGATTCAAATAATTTTCCACGAGATACGTCAACAATTGCGTATCAAATGAATGAAAAATAAAAGTAAAGAAAGCCGGATTTTACATAAATTTCAGGTTGAAACACAACAAGGTAAAGGTAGTCGGTGAGATATAATAATAATACAGTTAGTAAGGCTCGTACCC
Organism: Dreissena polymorpha; assembly: GCF_020536995.1. Classification (NCBI taxonomy): domain Eukaryota; kingdom Metazoa; phylum Mollusca; class Bivalvia; order Myida; family Dreissenidae; genus Dreissena; species Dreissena polymorpha. The sequence goes on along the minus strand of NC_068362.1, from coordinate 43,827,200 downwards.
TGGGTACGGTAAATATACTAAAACATACCCGGGAATTTTAACACTAAATCGGTTGTTGTCGGCTATTTTGTAAAAATTAATTATGTTTACATTTATGTCAATTTTCTGTTAAATGGCATTTATACAATGTATTATCAAAACTCATTTTTACAATCATTAATGTGATTCAATTTAAAATCTTAAATTGTTTAAAGTCGCGTCATTGTATGACGTTTGTCAAGTATATTTTCCGCGATGTCGCACGTTCACTTTTTACCGTCATAGATTTTTTTAAAGAAACATTTTTTGGTTTGCGAGGTCCGTTAAATGGGGAACACCATATTTGGTATTTATATTATGTTTTAACAAATAATTCATGCTGTGTAATAATATTGTATAAGATATTTCGATATTTATTGAAAATGTTTCAAATTGTTATTTATAAAACCTTTTATTCTAATGAGTGTATGCTATCATATTATACTTCGAATAGCAGATCTGTTGTACTATAATCGTATTATTCATTCTTTATTGTTAATTTCATTTATTGTAGAGAATCGTCAATGTTACATCTAGTCCGCCAATCCTTGTCGTTAGTGTTAGTTTTCAATGCTTGTTATCATTGCCGTCAATGTTAGGTCGTCAATCCTTATCGTCATTATACATGAAGGAAATAAAAGCAGAAACAGAGACGTATTCTTGATTACTTGATTATTCCTACGGCGTCCTCTCAACACTCATACTAAAAAGCATGTTGATGCAGATTTTTTTTAAAGAGAAGTTTCTTTAAGGTAAACAATATTGTTTTACTTTAATCGCTAGCATGTTTAACGACATCGGATTTTTGGCAGATATACAACTCGGATACAATCTAATATTTGCGGGTATGTTTAAGTGTTCTTTACCGTACCGGGCTACATGTAAGTAAAGTTAAGAGTACCTGGGGTACATGTACCGGTAAGTAGTACCCGAGCCGAGAATGTCAATTGAAGGTGTTAAGAGATGCATTGAACCATAAGATTAAAAAGGGTAATTAACCACGGGCTTATTAAAATTAAAACGATGACATTACATTGTACCAGCTGTTTATTGTTGTATACTGTAAGCTTGAAATATTTTAAATAATGTAAACAACTTACCTTGTATAAAGTTGGCACATTGTTGTCAGGTGTAGAAACTATTATACTTATTTCTGTTAAGTTGCACTGGCTGAACCAAAAGAATTATGTAGTCGTTTCTAAATAATCACGAAACAATCTACTAATGCATATATGCTTGCCAGTTGCTGAGTTTGTGCATTTCCATTCATTATACTATCGGCCTTGGCAAACAGCGTAGACTCAGATTAGACGCCGCATGATGTCTGCTATTTGGTACGCAGTAGATTTGCATATCCACGGGTGTTTTATGTCAAATGTTATGGTTTTTCAATAGATCGTTTACTTATCTACAAAACAGCGAATTAGCGTTCACTTGACATCATTTTTAAGTATGTTATTTTGTGAATACTTTCTCGCGATCTTTTCGCCTTTGGTCGACGCCGTCTGCTATTTCAAACGATGAAGATTTCCATATCCACTGGCGTTTTTTTATGTCAAATGTTAGTGTTTTCCAATGGATCGTATACTTATCTACAAAACAGATAAGTAGCGTTCACTTTACATCGTTTGAGATGATGTTTTTTTGTAAATACTTTCTAAGCGTTCATTCTGACGAAGTCGACCATTTTGACGGGTGTGAAGAAATACCGAATTTCCCGTAATTACCAAAATCCCCAGAAATCCACGAGATCCCACGAAATCCCCATTAATATTGATTGTGTATTGAAAAAACTGCGTATTTTAATATAGATCGTTGCGAAATACACTGAAATCACTAATGAAACATTGTTTTTATCAAAGTTTGATTTCGGGGATTTCGGTAGGACTTCGGTATATCCACATACCGCATTTTGTAAATCCGGTTATGTAAAACTTGCGAAATTTTATCGTCATTTTATCAAAAACTAGATTTTCCCCAGGTATAACGCCTACGCCAACAGGTAGATCGCATTCTTCTCCATATACATGTCAAATTTCAGCAAAATTTAACGACCAGTTTTCAAGCGCCCCAAATCGCGACTATATGCGCCAGCTTAACGAAACTTAGCCCCCTTTATCATTCGTTCGATTGAACGTCATCAATGATGACGTCCAATACATCACTCATTCCATACTAGACTTGCGACACCTTAAGGGTTTCGCGGGATGGAATGAGTGGGGAGATCATATACAATTTTCAGCTTTCCGGAAGCAAGGACCCTCTGGACGTGAAACATCAGCTTTCCAACACTATATGATTCCAGTTCCAAAGCACATATTGCATTAGTTCAATGGGAAGAACATAAAACGTCATATTTACAAATCTCTGAAAAACAAACAGTGCTAAAAAATATTTAAAGTAGTCATTTACTATTTAATTAATTATGTCCTCTGATTGTTGCATTTTTAATTTAAATATGTGTTCCTATATGCATTTATTGTTGTATTGACTTAAAAAAACTAAATGGATGCCAATTCTTAGTTTGCTGTCTAAGTCTACCCTAAAATTATACATGTTTCTTGCATAATTGAATTATCAAAAACTGCATACTTGTAAAGGCATTGTCAGAGTTATTTGGTTAAGTTAGAGACAAAGTAAAGCAAATATATTCATTTTTCTTAAAATGAATCATCCTCTGAAGCCCCCACTGGGATTCAAACCCAGATCTCTTTCCTCTGGGAAGGAAAGTATTCTATCTTGAAATACAAGGGCAAGTAAGAGGAAAATTTGCAATTTTAAACCTATAAACATATAAACTTAATTTTTCACATGAACTTAGAAACAACACAGACATCTCGGAATCTGAAACACATTACAGTTACAATTCAGGTTTTTAGTATTGTGCATTGTACATGAATGTTTAAATATTGTATTTATCCTTGGTACACAGAACTGCCTAAAGATGCGTAAAATACCAGTATTAAAATCTGAAAATATCCCATGTGTTTGTTTCACTCTGTAAGTATCCCTATTTTATTTCAATAAAGAAGTTTTTCCTTCTCCTGAAAATTTAACTAAATATCAGTTATGCTACTTTTTCATTCAGCAAATGACATGTGTCCGTAATGTCAATTTTGAAAATTTGGTAAAACAATATTTTTACCAAAAAGGTAGACTTAATATTATTAAACAGTTGATGTATGTCACCTTAATAAAAAAAACAAAAATGGGAAAGAAATAAATATTTAAAAATGTCAGTTACATGACATATAACATTAAGTAGACGATATAGCTTTGATACTTTAGGATACGAGTAGACCTTAACACAAATAGGATAAGAGTAGACCTGAACACAAAATTTACCCAAATTTTCAATTTTCTAACTATAAAAGGGGGCATTATTCTGTCAAAAAACAGAAAAAAATGGGTACGAAAAAAATGTGTGTACGAAAACAATTGGGTAAGAAAAAATTATGCCAAAAAAATATATGCTAAAATAGCTTGGGGTCTTGACCACCAAAACGGCTTGGATTTTAATTATGCTGAAATAACTCGGGGGTCATGACCACCAAACTGGCTTAGAATTAAATTATGCTGAAATAGCTCAGGATCTTGACCACCAACCTGGCTTGGATTTTTATTATGCTGAAAAAGCTTGGGATCTTTACCACCAAACTGGCTTGGATTTGAATTATGCTCATAGTTCGGGTTCTTGACCACCAAACTGGCTTGCATTTTAATTATGCTGAAATAGCTCAGGATCTTGACCATCAAACTGGCTTTGATTTTAATTATGCCGAAATAGTTCAGGATCTTCACCACCAAACTGGCTTGGATTTTAAATATGCGGAAATAGCTCGAGGTCTCGGCCATGAAACTGGCTAGGATTTTAATTATGCTAAAAAAGCTCGGGTTTTTGACCACCAAACTGGCCTTGATTTTAATAATACCGAAATAGTTCAGGATCTTGACCACTAAACTGACTTGGATTTTAAATATGCTGAAATACCTCAGGGTCTCCCCCACAAAACTGGCTAGGATTTTAATTATGCTGAAAAAGCTTGGGGTCTTGATCACCAAACTGGCCTGGATTTTAATTATAATTTATACCGATATAGTTCAGGATCTTGACCACTAAACTGACTTGGATTTTATTATGCTGAAATAGCTCGGGGTCTCCGCAACCAAACTGGCTTGGATTTTAATTATGGTTAGAAAGCTTGGGGTCTTTACCACAAAAATTGACCACCAAACTGGCTTGGATTTTAATTATACCGAAAAAGTTCAGGATCTTGACCACTAACCTGACTTGGATTTTAATTATGCTGAAATAGCTCGGGGTCTCTGCCACCAAACTGGCTTGGATTTTAATTATGGTGAGAAAGCTCGGTGCTTGACCACAAAAATGGCTTGGATTTTAATTATGCTGAAATAGCTTGGGATCTTTACCACCAAAGTGGGCGGGGCCCTGGGGTGGGTAATGTGAACATGGATGGTCGAGACACTGTGTTGTCATAAGAAATCTTAAGTATTAATTTGAAGTCAATTGGTGAAAAATGGTGCGGCAGAGGCCGACGCGTATTCCCATGCCGCATGTTTGACCCAGGGGGCGCCCCAGGGTTGGTAATGCGGCCATGCATGGTTGAGATTGACCGTAACTATTGTCTTAAGAGATTTCGAGTGCTTGACAGGTTAATGTAAGCCATCATGGAGACGGGTGGTTAATGTGGGTTGGTGGTAATTTAAAAGATGAAGTTTCAAAAATAATTATAAAAATAAAATTGGGGGGGGGATTCTGGGGTGGGGCATGGGGGATAGTTTGGGTGCAGTGCATTGTGGTATGTCAGGTAAGTGTTGTTTTGTCAAAGTATGAATCAAATGTGCTCATAAATAAAGAAGTTATGGCAATTTAAGCAAAATGTTCAATTATCTAAGTATAAAAGGGGCAATTATTCTGTCAAATGCTTGATACAGTTTTCTGCTCTTGTTTATAGATTGGGATCATGTTGGTAAAGAAGTATGCAAAATATGAAAGCAATATGGCAAAGGACATAGAAAATATTTGAGGTGGTATGCAAACTTTAACATAGATTTATCAATAATATGCATATTCTAAGTATAAAAGGTTAATAATTCTGTCAAAATGCTTGATTCAGTTGTCTGCTCTTGTTTATAGATTGGGATCATGTTGGTAATGAAGTATGCAAAATATGAAAACAATAAGTCAAAGGACATAGAAAATATTTAAGGTGGTATGCAAACTTTAACATAGATTTATCAATAATATGCATATTCTAAGTATAAAAGGGGCAATAATTCTGTCAAAATGCTTGATACAGTTGTCTGCTCTTGTTTATAGATAAGGGTCATGTTGGTAAAGAAGTACATGTATGCAAAGTATAAAAGTAATTTGTAAAAGGACAAAGAAAATATATGGGGTAGTACACAAACTTTAACATGTGCACGCTAACGGTAACGCCGACGTGATCAGGATAGCTCCATTATATATATTTCATATATATTAGTCAAGCTAAAAATAAGTGAAAATCTCTGACCTGTCTCCACCCCATCCCCTTTAACTTTTGACCCAGGGGTCAGATCAAAATTCCATATAGTGCAGGGTCGCACATAATGCTCATAGCTACCATGTGTTTAAGTTTCAAGGTTCTAGTGCTAATGGTGTAGGAGATAGTGGCTAGGACAGACGGACAGACTGATGGTGGAGATAACCACAATGAACCTGTTAACAGCCAACTAACGCTGCCAACAAAGCACAAGCTTTACGTGTCAGGATGCGGCACTATCTATACAAACTGCATAAGGAATTACAAGACGCTTAGGGTTTGAGGGACACCAAACCTGATTATGAGTCTTCCACACCTTAAGCATCTTAATAACCCTTTGCATGCTGGGAAATTTGTCGTCTGCTAAAATGTCGTCTGCTGAATTTCTAAAATTAGCATTTTCTTCAAAAAATTTTCAAAGAATACTATCAGAATAGCAAACAGTTTGGATCCTGATGAGACGCCACGTTCTGTGGCGTCTCATCTGGATCCAAACTGTTTTCAAAGGCCTTTAAAATTCGGTTCCCGCACTGAAAGGGTTAAATATACTTATTTGCTTGTGTACATGTACCTGATAATAAATTATTATTATTACCTGTTTTGGCATCAACAAGCTTTATCAATTGGCCCTCAAATTTTGCACATAAACGCTACACGAGCAACCAATATGCCTTTTCATTTCAAGTCGGAAAGCAATTTAGCCCTTATTCGGCCATTATAGGGTGGAGCAGGGCTTTTTTTCCTTCTTTGCGAGTGGCCCTGGAAGGACATTTCACAATTTTGATAGGGACAATTCACAAACCTAACAGGGCCGTGAATTTTTACAAAATTGGCCGTTTTTCACAATTTCAACAATTTCACGGCTCAGTTTTTCACAATTTTAAGAAGTTCGCGACTCAATTTTTCACAATTTTGAATAGTTCGCGACTCAATTTTTCACAATTTTGAAAAGTTCACGAATCATTTTTTCACAATTTTGAAAAGTTCACGACTCATTTTTTCACAAAGTGAGGGTGCCAGGGCCGCTTCACAAAGTCAGGAAAAAAAGCCCTGGGGTGGAGGATCTATTTAAAATACAACTATTCCAGATACAAAAATATGAATTCATTTATTTAATGCACTTATTTTCTTCTCTTTTGCTACGAAATGACCATAAACCAGCTTTCCCAGTCATATTTTGCACTAGCAGATGATATTTCTTTTTTACATATGAAAGGTAAAAAGAAATTCAAGCAGCATTTTATTATATAAATTTTAAAATGCACTCAATCATGCACTTCCAAACAAAATTATTGTAATTCTGTTATTTATAATCATATTAATAATGCCTCATTTTTCTCAAGTTTATGGTTTACTATCTTTTTTTCCCAATTTTATGGTTTATCTTGATTATTTTCTGAATTCAAAAGGCACTGGCTTAAAAAAACTGTCTATGCATGTAACTGTATATTGAAATCTCTTTATGAGTGATTATAAATGCATGATAAAATTCTAACATGTTATGTAATAGATAAATCTATATTGTTTGTATTTTTTCGTAAACATTATTAGCCACCGTTGTTGTCAAACATATATTTTTGTTTTATTAATGACGTTGTTTCACAGATTACTGTAACAGAGCTACAGATAAGGTGGGCATTTGTGCAAATACCCAATGTAAAATTGCCGATTACGCATAGAAAAATAAAACCATGCGTTCCGAAACCCCATTGAAATTGCCGATTACGCATATCATATTTTTCCTTTGCATAACGAGTAAATTTGTCCCGGAAATACCCTGGTCCGAAATACCCGGATTCTTTCCGCTTTGTTCAAGCGCTTTCAGTATAACCTTCAGTACAATAATATGTACGGAAAAAAGTGTCTTTGTGACTACGTGTTATTGTTGTGAAAATGTCGAAATCGTGAGGCCTTAAAAATGGAAACATCGTATCCTAGGCACAAAGAAACTCAATTTTAAGATATTTAACCGCAGGCAACACAAAATCAGAAGCGGAAAATATAGTGAAACTAATTCTTGACGATATTATGTCGGAGGCAATTGCTGTCAGTGCTTACATTGTAAGAAAACTGGTGGAAAAAATCGTTGAACTTTTTTTTTGAATCAAGACTGTATATTATGGATACATCTACATAATTACACAAAATCTCTGAAACTAATCAATTAAGAGTGGAACTACAACCAGCTTATTCAGATAAGCAGGTGAGAATTTAAGACAATGAACATACCCAATTTTAAAACAAGGTACCCAATTGTCAATTAAAGTACCCGTTGTGGGTACCGACTTTTTTGTACCCAATTGAATATGAAAATACCCAATTGAACTCAAAAGTAGTGGGTATTAACCCAATTACTCAGAAAAGTTATCTGGAGCTCTGCTGTAACGTACAATCTTTATACGGAATGAAGGAGTTTTTATTTACAAGTACACTTTTTGTATTTTTTTGATAGTCTACTTAATTTTTGTTTTACTGTTAAATAAAATAACGCCGCACGCGTCAGACTAATGTCGTTAAAATCTAGAGTTTAAATGAAATTATGTCACACGATATACGTATAAAAATATTTAACTGCATGTCCGACTTGTCGTCATTAAATTCAAGTCGTCATTAAATTCAAGATTTAAAATGAAAATACGTCACAAGATATATGTACTTCATATAATACGAGTTTTTTAGGATATTTTCAGATCTGAATACTGGTATTTTACGTGTTAAACTTTAACTGTAATGTATCGCAGATTCAGAGATGTATGTTTTGTTGTAAAGGTCATTTAACCCAACATATCTCAGACACAAAGAGTGTCCAAATTTGTGCAAACAATTAAATTAAAACTAAGACATTTATCGATTGTCATTACCTGCTGTATAATTTATTTGTGTACTGACATATATTCAATTGTGGTGAAATCAACCGGGATCACCTTGGTGAGAATCTGGTGGAAAAATCACTGCACTAACCTGAGACATCAGTCTGTCATGATTGATTGCTCAGTTGTACATATTTTTCTAATTCTGGCTACCATAACTTTAAATGTCGCTTTTTATGATTTTTGACTGGCGCGACTTTATAGTTATGGACCAACCCCATTAGGAAAGTCAACCAGAAAATGCCGAAAAGTCGACAGTTAAAAAAGACCGGTCCAAAACAGCTTTTAAATGCAGTTATTGGCCCATATCAATCACTTGATTGGAAAGATTGACATTTTTCACATTTAACTGATACATTCTTTCACAAAATACTATCTTAAACATTTAAAATTTATCTATTCTGCTCTTACATATCGAGAAAAACAGCGATGTGACAGACTTTCTTGAAATGCGAATCTCCCGAGATTTCACGGTCATATGATGGTATTTCTACTTTTAGTAACATACCGTGTGCTCAAGTGTTTTCAAATTCAGAATGACATTTCCCGGTATTTTAGAATATTCTGGCTTGTTTTGTGAACAAATTGTAGTGTAAATACAAACTCAAAGTAAATAGTTAAAACTACCCGATTCACACTGAAATCATTTTTATAATCCACCAGACTTGTTGTTAATCACAAATAATAGATTTCAGAAAACGAAAGTAATGTTTACAATTTCAGCAAAAAATGTCAAGGTCGTTCGAAAGTATCCAAATTAAAACTAGTCTTGGACAAAGCGACAATGGCGTCAAAATTGTGAATTTCAGACTGATGAGAGTTATTTTCATCTATTGTAAGATGCATTTGAAACATTTGAACCTTAAAATATTCCTCGGTGCAGTAATTTATATTCATTCACCAATATATGTAGAAATGTATCCAAGAAAATGAGTATTCTTTGATTTATAGCATGACATAAATATGTTACGACTCTGGTTGACTTTTGATACGGGGTTGGCTTCATCATACAGGTATGTCAATACTATATCAGTGTCCAACAAATTTCTTATTGCATGTTATAGATATTACATGTATGTGCACATGTATGTGTACTTAAATTCGGACAGCACGTTAAGTTGGAAACGTAAATAAAGCGTTTAGATGATCAATACGACTGAGTCGTATGGTGTTAATCAATGCAATTGCTCTTTTTAACAACAAATACCGAGTTTCAAGAAATCAAGAGTATTAAATCATTTATTTACTTGTGTCCGACTTTAAGTTCTGTCCGAATTTACGTATTGCATCCGTATGTTACGACACTAGTGTGCAGTCAGTATACAATACAATAATTGTTTCAATAATGAAGGAACTGATACAGTGTAACGGTAACGATACAGCGTGTTTACATTATATTTTATTAAGAGGAAATGTCAATGCCAAATAATTCGCGAGATACCCCGGTACTTTAGTTGAAATTCACAACGAAACTTTTAATGGAAACTAAATGATCTCAATGATGTACCCGCTACGAAATTTTTATTTACAAATAAATACACCCATGCCAATTTGTGCGCGCTTTTTATCTGGACCAGGGGCCTATACGTTTGTATAGGTCCCTGTCTGGACAAAGAAATTCATTTATTAAATGTAGAACTTTGTAACCTAAAATAGCTGTACACAACGTGTGCAAACCGTCGCAGGTGATTTACGCAAGTTGCAATTGAACGGTCCTGATTGGGAGCTTATTTCATCATATCTTTAAATAGAATCATATGCCGAAATTCAATTGACACTTTAGAAAATTTCAAACGTTTGTGTTTATGACTCTCATCGTCTATATTACCCTCCCATAATTTGGTTTAAAAAAATTAAATTGGGCATATATGGGATTATTGATTAACAGTCGATCAATCCAATTATTAATTGACAATGCAAACTAATTAGCAGGTGTTAACCGCGTTGTTATTAATATTCATTTTCGGTTTCGTTACCGTTTTGAAGAATCCGCTATTGTTTTGATTTATTTAATGTTCGGCATCCTTGGATATTTAACGACATCAAAAACGTAGTCGCTCTTACTCATTGTTGCGGTTAACAAAGAATTCCAAACTGCGAAATGATGTTGCATCATGTGCGCCAACTATCCAACCGGCTCTCATTATATTATTAGCAGACGACAAATGTTGATTCTGATTGAATGATTAAAATGCACTCTTACTGTTTACGACATTACCGCAAGTGATCGGTGATTGATAAGATAATTGATTGCACTTTGTTATCGGATTATAAACAAGACACGGTGTAGAAACACATGGTCAGCGTGTTTATTCTACGTATGTCTGTCAATAAAACGGGCTACCGCTCTTATAGATTTATAGTAGCCCGGCGGGCGTCAGCTGAAACATTTCAGTAGCCCGATGAAAAAATTCTGTAGCCCCCGGGCTCCGGGCAATGGATTTGTCGGACACTGCTATATAAATTGTACACTGAAGTTTCTTTAGCTAATATTTTACTTATGTTGACAGACCATTGACATTGCTGGGGTTTGTTGAGATAAATACTTATTATCATCAGGGGCAGGAAGACATTATAGACATTAAACAGCGTATCATTACGTACACAACAGTTGCACAACTGTATGCGTAAAAGGTAAATCAGTATATTAATAATTATGTTGACAACTAGCTTACGTAGCAACGTCCGAAAATATGAAATATCCGACATCTATTTCAATATTTAAAATTCAAGATATAATGACTACTGAACTGTTTTACTTTAAGGAAAAAACAGTAAAAGTATGTTTTTATGAAAATGAAACACAACAAACAATATACTTATCATGATAACGGCTAAACGACTTATTATCCCAATATAACACTGTCATTGAATCGCACATTTCAATTAAAAATTATTCCCCTTGAATGTTAATGCATATTGATATAACGAATTCATCAAACGTTATCAAACATGAGTAATTTGCATTGCATCGGATTCCCACAATATTATGTGGATGTAAATCGGATCCGGTTGTTGTTTATGTGTCAAGCTCATTTTGCCAGTGAGATACTTAAATTTCTTGCGTAGTAAAATCGGCTAGATTGAACTTTACCGGTACGCAGTTGTTTACCACTATCAAATCTACTGTAAAGTACACAAAGATACTTACATAATTCTGCCGTATCTGTCTGAATAAACATCCGCTGCACAAAATATAGACATTTGTATTAATGATTATTAAACACAATCATATTTTTCTGTGTTTATTGAATTAATGACACTGAGTTTCTTTGTCGCGTTACAAGATGGCGGATGTCTAACGCTGTTTGTGAAGTGACGTCACAATGTTTATTTGAGCGCGTGCCCGTTCCCACAAAAAAAGTTTAAACACAAAATACTCGAAAACTTGATTTTTCCCAGGTATAACGCCTACGCCAACAGGTAGATCGCATTCTGGTCCATATACATGTCAAATTTCAGCAAACGTGTTCGGCCAGTTTTTAAGGCGCTCAAATCGCAGTGATTTGCACCAACTTAACGAAACTTAGCCCCCTTTATCATTCGTTCGATTGAACGTCATCAATGATGACGTCCAATACATCACTCATTCCATACTAGAGTTGCGACACCTTAAGGGTTTCGCGGGATGGAATGAGTGGGGAGATGAAATAAAATTGAAAACCTATTTCTTTTGTGCATTTAATGATGGTAACCAAAGTTCTCGCAAAAAATTAATATACATATCACATGATAGTAACCATAATACTCGCAGATATGTTTATTGTTTCGAGGCCGTTCGATTAGCTACCTTAAAAAGTAGAACTTCAATTCCCATGACTATAATATTAAAAACGTGAAAAGAGCAAACAACTGCAGTGTGTCGGACATCCCCATCTTAAACACTATCGACTAGCATTAAGCCTTTTTCTGTGTCTACAAAATTCTGTGTATTTTATTGAAACATCCTTATAGCTTTGCGTTCAAGATAGTGTTGAATTCATTTTGTGATGCAATCAGCGCTTTGATTTTATATTACGAAATGTACTACGCAGTACATTGTGTGACGTCATTTCGGTGACGAAACACAATGGTTTTATTTACACTCTCTGGAATTTAAGGACATGTCGTTGTGTTTTTTTATCTGTAAACTATTTGTTTAAAGCATCGAACGAATGCAAAACGTATTTCGGATTGTGTGTTCATCATGCATAAATGTAAACATAGAAAGGAATACAATACAATTGTGTGGTTTGAACTAAGTTTCGATAAAGACATGGATTAATAAAGGTGAAAGTGCATATCGTTTCAAATTGTTTGTTATAAACTTTGGATTAAAGTAGTCAACTTATTGTTACAAACATTGGATTAACGATGTCATTTATGTAAGCGTGACGTTTATACTAAATTAAGTTTTTTTATTACTCTTGTTAAAGCTGAAATTGAGTCATCAAATTTCGCTACAAAACGGTGTCAGTTGCAATAGATATTTTAATGTGCGACGTGAAATTATAATTATGTTTGATTATTTTGTTTATTTGTTACGCACTTTATGCTGCTAATGATGTGTTGCTCGCGGCAAGCCTTGCCGTGTAAACCTTTCTTCAACTCGTCGGACAAATTCAAGTACACGTGATACTTACATTTTATTTTAATTTTTCTGTGTATTTGATGATGGTAACCAAAGATATCACAGAGATTTTAATATACATGAAACTATTTCAATTAATGCTATTTTGAGAAGTCCGTCACCACACTATCGTTTGTTATTGTTAATATCATACTATTTTGCTCCTCTATATAAACATTTCTCAAAACCGGCTTTCCGTACTTTTATTTTGCATGCAACTGATTGCGCAATTTATGACGTATGTTGTGTGACGTAATTTATTTGTCAAAACAAACAATTTTAAGTTAAATTCTCTGGATGTTTTTAACAGTTATTTATTTGTTTAAAGCATCGAACGAATGCAAAAACGTATTTCGGAGTGTGTGTTTATCATACATAATTGTAATTGTTATATTATATTGGATTATTTTCGTCATTAAGGTAAGCGTGTTGTTAATACTCAATTGATTTACTGCTCACGTTTATTTATTGATTCAATAATTAAACCCTAAATTAATAATGTATTTGTCTCATGATTATCATGTATATTAAAGATATTATCGGATAATAGAATACCATGTTAATACCAGTGTGTACTTACATTTATCCGACACGTCTCGGAAAGCCTCGCCGTGTAAACCTTTCTTCAACTCGTCGCACACAATAACTTAGATTTATGTCATGAATATCTAAACAACCACACTCGATCTGCACAAAAGACATGCATGTGTACTTCGTATTGATATTCAAACACAATTATTACGTCGTTGTTTATAGATTTAACGCCTAACTGTATATTTTTGAATTAATAACGCGTAACGTCAGTTTCTTTGTTTCGTAGCAAGATGGAAGCTAGCCTAAGCGCTTTCATGACGTGACGTCACAATGTTTATCTTTGCGCGTGTGGTTTCCCATACAAAATATTTAAACACAAAATACTCGAAAAGTTGTTTTTTCCCAGATATGACGACAACGCCAACAGGTAGATCGCATTCTGGTTCATATACATGTCAAATTTCAGCAAACGTGTTGGGCCAGTTTTCAATTGACTCAAATCGCGACTATATGCCCCAACTTAACGAAACTTAGCCCCCTTTATCATTCGTTCAATTGAACGTCATCAATGATGACGTCCAATACATCACTCATTCCATACTAGACTTGCGACACCTTAAGGGTTTCGCGGGATGGAATGAGTGGGGAGATCATATACAATTTTCAGCTTTCCGGAAGCAAGGACCCTCTGGACGTGAAACATCAGCTTTTCAACACTAAATGATTCCAGTTCCAAAGCACATATTGCATTAGTTCAATGGGAAGAACATAAAACGTCATATTCACAAATCTCTGAAAAACAAACAGTGCTAAAAAATATTTAAAGTAGTCATTTACTATTTAATTGATTATGTCCTCTGATTGTTGCATTTTTAACTAGAGTTGCGACACCTTAAGGGTTTCGCGGGATGGAATGAGTGGGGAGATGAAATAAAATTGAAAACCTATTTCTTTTTTGTGCATTTAATGATGGTGACCAAAGTTCTCGCAAAAAAATAATATGCATATCACATGATAGTAACCATAATACTCGCAGACATGTTTATTTTTTCCAGGCCGTTCGATTAGCTAACTTAAAAAGTAGAACTTCAATTCCCATGACTATAATATTAAAAATGTGAAAAGAGCAAACAAATGCAGTGTGTCGGACATCCCCATCTTAAACACTATCGACTAGCATTAAGCCTTTTACTGTGTCTATAAAATTATGTGTATTTTATTGAGACATCATTATAGCTTTGCGTTCAAGATAGTGTTGAATTCATTTTGCAATGCAATCAGCGCTTTGATTTTATATTACGAAATGTACTACGCAGTACATTGTGTGACGTCATTTCGGTGACGAAACACACTAGTTTTATTTACACTCTCTGGAATTTAAGGACATGTCGCGGACGTGGTGTTTTTTATCTGTAAACTATTTGTTTAAAGCATCGAACGAATGCAAAACGTATTTCGTATTGTGTGTTCATCATGCATAAATGTAAACATAGATAGGTATACAATACGATTGTGTGGTTTGAACTAAGTTTTGATTAAGACATGGATTAATAAAGGTGAAAGTGCATATCGTTTCAAATTGTTTGTTATAAACTTTGGATTAAAGTAGTCAACTTCTTGTTACAAACATTGGATTAACGATGTCATTTAGGTAAGCGTGACGTTTATACTAAATTAAGTTTTTTATAACTCTTGTTAAAGCTGAAATTGAGTCATCAAATTTCGCTACAAAACGGTGTCAGTTGCAATAGATATTTTAATGTGCTACGTGAAATTCTAATTATGTTTGATTATTTTGTTTATTTGTTACGCACTTAATGCTGCTAATGATGTGTTGCTCACGACAAGCCTCGCCGTGTAAACCTTTCTTCAACTCGTCGGACAAATTCAAGTACACGTGATACTTACATTGTATTTTATTTTGTCTGTGTATTTGATGAAGGTAACCAAAGATATCACAGAGATTTTAAAGCGGGTATATACGATTTTTATATGTGCTGAATTGTAAAATATTGATACAAATATGTTATAATAACACACAATATGCAAGAAAAATGATACATTTAAGGCGAATTTTATAAAATACAGCAAATACAAATTAGCGCCCCGAGCCGATTGTGACGAAGATAATTCGTAATTATTTTCCTACAATAACCGATGCATTCGTCTTTTTAGTAAGTGTTCATGTGTCGTATGAATCGATATCGCTGCAGGAATTTCAAATGAACCGTTAAACTAAATTTAGATTCACATCGTACATGCATGATATACATGCTGGTGAATTCGGCTGTACAGCCTTTTTCGATTTCAGAATTAAATATCTGGCTTATTTAGCATTTTTCGACACATGTTCTTCTTAACTTTTATTTTAGTTTATATTGCAATATATGTATAATAAGTTTTTTACACATTTTATATTAATCAATAAATATTTGACAAGATCGTATATACCCGCTTTAATATACATGAAACTATTTCAATAAATGCTATTTTGAGAAGTCCGTCACCACTCTATCGTTTGTTATTGTTTATATCTTACTATTTTGCTCCTCTATATAAACATTTCTCAAAACCGGCTTTCCGTACTTTTATTTTGCATGCAACTGATTGCGCAATTTATGACGTATGTTGTGTGACGTAATTTATTTGTCAAAACAAACAATTGTAAGTTAAATTCTCTGGATGTTTTTAACAGTTATTTATTTGTTTAAAGCATCGAACGAATGCAAAAACGTATTTCGGATTGTGTGTTTATCATACATAATTGTAATTGTTATATTATATTGAATTATTGTCGTCATTAAGGTAAGCGTGTTGTTTATACTCAATTGATTTACTGCTCACGTTTATTTATTGATTCAATAATTAAACCCTAAATTAATAATGTATTTGTCTCATGATTATCATGTATATTAAATATATTATCGGATAAATAGAATACCATGTTAATACCAGTGTGTACTTACATTTATCCGACACGTCTCGGAAAGCCTCGCCGTGTAAACCTTTCTTCAACTCGTCGCACACAATTACATAGATTTGTGTCATGAATATCTAAACAACCACATTCGATCTGCACAAAAGATATGCATGTGAACTTCGTATTGATATTCAAACACAATTATTACGTCGTTGTTTATAGATTTAACGCCTAACTGTATATATATTGAATTAATAACGCGTAACGTCAGTTTCTTTGTTTCGTAGCAAGATGGAAGCTAGCCTAAGCGCTTTCATGACGTGACGTCACAATGTTTATCTTTGCGCGTGTGGTTTCCCATACAAAATATTTAAACACAAAATACTCGAAAAGTTGTTTTTTCCCAGATATGACGACAACGCCAACAGGTAGATCGCATTCTGGTTCATATACATGTCAAATTTCAGCAAACGTGTTGGGCCAGTTTTCAATTGACTCAAATCGCGACTATATGCCTCAACTTAACGGAACTTAGCCCCCTTTATCATTCGTTCGATTGAACGTCATCAATGATGACGTCCAATACATCACTCATTCCATATTTAAATATGTGTTCCTATATGCATTTATTGTTGTATTGACTTAAAAAACTAAAATGGATGCCAATTCTTAGTTTGCTGTCTAAGTCTACCCTAAAATTATACATGTTTCTTGCATAATTGAATTATCAAAAACTGCATACTTGTAAAGGCATTGTCAGAGTTATTTGGTTAAGTTAGAGACAAAGTAAAGCAAATATATTCATTTTTCTTAAAATGAATCATCCTCTGAAGCCCCCACTGGGATTCAAACCCAGATCTCTTTCCTCTGGGAAGGAAAGTATTCTATCTTGAAATACAAGGGCAAGTAAGAGGACAATTTGCAATTTTAAACCTATAAACATATAAACTTAATTTTTCACATGACCTTAGAAACAACACAGACATCTCTGAATCTGAAATACATTACAGTTACAATTCAGGTTTTTAGTATTGTGCATTGTACATGAATGTTTAAATATTGTATTTATCCTTGGTACACAGAACTGCCTAAAGATGCGTAAAATACCAGTATTCAAATCTGAAAATATCCCATGTGTTTGTTTCACTCTGTAAGTATCCCTATTTTATTTCAATAAAGAAGTTTTTCCTTCTCCTGAAAATTTAACTAAATGTCAGTTATGCTACTTTTTCATTCAGCAAATTACATGTGTCCGTAATGTCAATTTTGAAAATTTGGTAAAAACATTAATTTTACCAAAAAGGTAGACTTAATATTATTTAACAGTTGATGTATGTCACCTTAATAAAAAAAACAAAAATGGGAAAGAAATAAAATGTTTAAAAATGTCAGTTACATGACTTATAACATTAAGTAGACGATATAGCTTTGATACTTTAGGATACGAGTAGACCTTAACACAAATAGGATAAGAGTAGACCTGAACACAAAATTTACCCAAATTTTCAATTTTCTAACTATAAAAGGGGGCATTATTCTGTCAAAAAACAGAAAAAAATGGGTACGAAAAAAATGTGTGTACGAAAACAATTGGGTAAGAAAAAATTATGCCATAAATATATGCTAAAATAGCTTGGGGTCTTGACCACCAAAACAGCTTGGATTTTAATTATGCTGAAATAACTCGGGGTCATGACCACCAAACTGGCTTAGAATTAAATTATGCTGAAATAGCTCAGGATCTTGACCACCAACCTGGCTTGGATTTTTATTATGCTGAAAAAGCTCGGGATCTTTACCACCAAACTGGCTTGGATTTGAATTATGCTCATAGTTCGGGTTCTTGACCACCAAACTGGCTTGCATTTTAATTATGCTGAAATAGCTCAGGATCTTGACCATCAAACTGGCCTTGATTTTAATAATACCGAAATAGTTCAGGATCTTGACCACTAAACTGACTTGGATTTTAAATATGCTGAAACAGCTCGAGGTCTCGGCCATGAAACTGGCTAGGATTTTAATTATGCTGAAAAAGCTCGGGGTCTTGATCACCAAACTGGCCTGGATTTTAATTATACCGAATTAGTTCAGGATCTTGACCACTAAACTGACTTGGATTTTTATTATGCTGAAATAGCTCGGGGTCTCCGCCACCAAACTGGCTTGGATTTTAATTATGGTTAGAAAGCTCGGGGTCTTTACCACAAAAATTGACCACCAAACTGGCTTGAATTTAAATTATACCGAAATAGTTCAGGATCTTGACCACTAACCTGACTTGGATTTTAATTATGATGAAATAGCTCAGGGTCTCTGCCACCAAACTGGCTTGGATTTTAATTATGGTGAGAAAGCTCGGGTCTTGACCACAAAAATGGCTTGGATTTTAATTATGCTGAAATAGCTTGGGATCTTTACCACCAAAGTGGGCGGGGCCCTGGGGTGGGTAATGTGAACATGGATGGTCGAGACACTGTGTTGTCATAAGAAATCTTTAGTGTTAATTTGAAGTCAATTGGTGAAAAATGGTGCGGCAGAGGCCGACGCGTATTCCCATGCCGCATGTTTGACCCAGGGGGCGCCCCAGGGTTGGTAATGCGGCCATGCATGGTTGAGATTGACCGTAACTATTGTCTTAAGAGATTTCGAGTGCTTGACAGGTTAATGTAAGCCATCATGGAGACAGGTGGTTTATGTGGGCTGGTGGTAATTTAAAAGATGAAGTTTCAAAAATAATTATAAAAATAAAATTTGGGGGGGGGATTCTGGGGTGGGGCATGGGGGATAGTTTGGGTGCAGTGCATTGTGGTATGTCAGGTTAGTGTTGTATTGTCAAAGTATGAATCAAATGTGATCATAAATAAAGAAGTTATGGCAATTTAAGCAAAATGTTCAATTATCTAAGTATAAAAGGGGCAATAATTCTGTCAAATGCTTGATACAGTTTTCTTCTCTTGTTTATAGATTGGGATCATGTTGGTAAAGAAGTATGCAAAATATGAAAGCAATATGGCAAAGGACATAGAAAATATTTGAGGTGGTATGCAAACTTTAACATAGATTTATCAATAATATGCATATTCTTAGTATAAAAGGTTAATAATTCTGTCAAAATGCTTGATACAGTTGTCTGCTCTTGTTTATAGATTGGGATCATGTTGGTAATGAAGTATGCAAAATATGAAAACAATAAGTCAAAGCAATATGGCAAAGGACATAGAAAATATTTGAGGTGGTATGCAAACTTTAACATAGATTCATCAATAATAGGCATATTCTAAGTATAAAAGGGGCAATAATTCTGTCAAAATGCTTGATACAGTTGTCTGCTCTTGTTTATAGATAAGGGTCATGTTGGTAAAGAAGTACATGTATGCAAAGTATAAAAGTAATTTGTTAAAGGACAAAGAAAATATATGGGGTAGTACACAAACTTTAACATGTGCACGCTAACAGTAACGCCGACGTGATCAGGATAGCTCCATTATATATATTTCATATATATTAGTCAAGCTAAAAATGAGTGAAAATCTCTGACCCGTCTCCACCCCATCCCCTTTAACTTTTGACCCAGGGGTCAGATCAAAATTCCAAATAGTGCAGGGTCGCACATAATGCTCATAGCTACCATGTGTTTAAGTTTCAAGGTTCTAGTGCTTATGGTGTAGGAGATAGTGGCTAGGACAGACGGACAGACTGATGGTGGAGATAACCACAATGAACCTGTTAACAGCCAACTAACGCTGCCAACAAAGCACAAGCTTTACGTGTCAGGATGCGGCACTATCTATACAAACTGCATAAGGAATTACAAGACGCTTAGGGTTTGAGGGACACCAAACCTGATTATGAGTCTTCCACACCTTAAGCATCTTAATAACCCTTTGCATGCTGGGAAATTTGTCGTCTGCTAAAATGTTGTCTGCTGAATTTCTAAAATAAGCATTTTCTTCAAAAAAATTTCAAAGAATACTATCAGAATAGCAAACAGTTTGGATCCTGATGAGACGCCATGTTCTGTGGCGTCTCATCTGGATCCAAACTGTTTTCAAAGGCCTTTAAAATTCGGTTCCCGCACTGAAAGGGTTAAATATACTTATTTGCTTGTGTACATGTACCTGATAATAAATTATTATTATTACCTATTTTGGCATCAACAAGCTTTATCAATAGGCCCTCAAATTTTGCACATAAACGCTACACGATCAACCAATATGCCTTTTCATTTCAAGTCGGAAAGCAATTTAGCCCTTATTCGGCCATAATAGGGTGGAGGAACTATTTAAAATACAACTATTCCAGATACAAAAATATGAATTCATTTATTTAATGCACTTATTTTCTTCTCTTTTGCTACGAAATGACCATAAACCAGCTTTCCAAGTCATATTTTGCACTAGCAGATGATATTTCTTTTTTTACATATGAAAGGTAAAAAGACATTCAAGCAGCATTTTATAATATAAATTTTAAAATGCACTCAATCATGCACTTCCAAACAATATTATTGTAATTCTGTTATTTATAATCATATTAATAATGCCTCATTTTTCTCAAGTTTATGGTTTACTATCTATTTTTCCCAATTTTATGGTTTATCTTGATTATTTTCTGAATTCAAAAGGCACTGGCTTAAAAAAAAATGTCTATGCATGTAACTGTATATTGAAATCTCTTTATGAGTGATTATAAATGCATGATAAAATTCTAACATGTTATGTAATAGATAAATCTATATTGTTTGTATTTTTTCGTAAACATTATTAGCCACCGTTGTGGTCAAACATATTTTTTTGTTTTATTAATGACGTTGTTTCACAGATTACTGTAACAGAGCTACAGATAAGGTGGGCATTTGTGCAAATATCCAATGTAAAATTGCCGATTACGCATAGAAAAATAAAACCATGCGTTCCGAAACCCCATTGAAATTGCCGATTACGCATATCATATTTTTCCTTTGCATAACGAGTAAATTTGTCCCGGAAATACCCTGGTCCGAAATACCCGGATTCTTTCCGCTTTGTCCAAGCGCTTTCAGTATAACCTTCAGCACAATAATATGTACGGAAAAAAGTGTCTTTGTGACTACGTGTTATTGTTGTGAAAATGTCGAAATCGTGAGGCCTTAAAAATGGAAACATCGTATCCTAGGCACAAAGAAACTCAATTTTAAGATATTTAACCGCAGGCAACACAAAATCAGAAGCGGAAAATATAGTGAAACTAATTCTTGACAATATTATGTCGGAGGCAATCGCTGTCCGTGCTTACATTGTAAGAAAACTGGTGGAAAAAATCGTTGAACTTTTTTTTTAAATCAAGACTGTATATTATGGATACATCTACATAATGACACAAAATCTCTGAAACTAATCAATTAAGAGTGGAACTACAACCAGCTTATTCAGGTAAGCAGGTGAGAATTTAAGACAATGAACATACCCAATTTTAAAACAAAGGTACCCAATTGTCAATTAAAGTACCCGGTAGTGGGTACCGACTTTTTTGTACCCAATTGAATATGAAAATACCCAATTGAACTCAAAAGTAGTGAGTATTAACCCAATTACTCAGAAAAGTTATCTGGAGCTCTGCTGTAACGTACAATCTTTATACGGAATGAAGGAGTTTTTATTTACAAGTACACTTTTTGTATTTTTTTGATAGTCTACTTAATTTTTGTTTTACTGTTAAATAAAATAACGCCGCACGCGTCAGACTAATGTCGTTAAAATCTAGAGTTTAAATGAAATTATGTCACACGATATACATATAAAAATATTTAACTGCATGTCCGACTTGTCGTCATTAAATTCAAGTCGTCATTAAATTCAAGATTTAAAATGAAAATACGTCACAAGATATATGTACTTCATACCATACGAGTTTTTTAGGATATTTTAATATCTGAATACTGGTATTTTACATGTGTTAAACTTAAACTGTAATGTATCGCAGATCATATGCGGTCTGTTAGGGGAACGCAGAGCCAAGGAGCTAAGAGATGCTTTTCCAGCAGCTGAACCACTAGAATGGCCGGAAGCATGGGACAGTCACTTCCATATGGATCGAACCCTTGCTAGGGCGGGTTTGACGGAATTAAGTCTGGCAGCAGCTGCTAACCTGACGCCTGGTGACAAATCCTACCAAGTCAAAGTGATTGGAGGAGTAGCCGTCTTCTGCGATCCTCCATCATATCCTTCTCTGGAGGAAGTTACCCGGTTAAAATCCCAGGGAGTGATATCCGCAGTTGGAATTCATCCACGTCGGGCAGCTTCCCTTAGCGAAGCTGATTGGA
Source organism: Dreissena polymorpha (assembly GCF_020536995.1). Lineage (NCBI taxonomy): Eukaryota > Metazoa > Mollusca > Bivalvia > Myida > Dreissenidae > Dreissena > Dreissena polymorpha. Next base: position 43,804,399 of record NC_068362.1, on the reverse strand, counting down.
AAGCCTTTGAGAAGATGATATCTCTGCCTGAAATCACAGTCTTCGGGGAGGTCGGTATTGACCATACAGAAGATCCCACCCATTGGGCACAACAACACGTTGTGTTAGACAAGGCTTTGGGATTCCTGAGACCGGATCAGGTATTGGTGCTACATAACCGAAAAGCCCAAGATAAAGAAGGAGACGATATGTTACAGCTCCTTTATCATCTCAAAGGAGTGATCCCCAGAGAACAGAAGATCCATGTCCACTGTTTTACCGGCAGTATAATGGCTGTGGAATTGTGGATCAAAGAGTTCCCCAATGTACACTTTGGATTGACCAAGGTTGCTAGGAGTGAGGCAGAGAGGCAGGCAGTTTGTCGCATTCCAGACGACAAGCTTCTGCTTGAAACGGACTCCCCATACTTCTCTTCCAGGGGCCAATATAGCTGCCCATGTCATCTGGGAGGTGTGGCCGCCGGAGTCAGTCGGATACGGGGGATGGACTGGACTGACGTCTTAACGCTGGCTAACACCAATGCCAGACGTTTATATAACGCCTAAGCTCCGTCTTTCTTTTCCAGTTCAGATCAGTTCTGAGTAATTTCAGTCTGAGTTAACATTTATTCTGTCCATAATACGACAGGATCCACAACGATGAAAAGGAATACTTATTCAGTCTAAGGCTGGAAAGAAAATTAGCGACATCAACGAATCCTTCAAGATAAAGAGGGAGGGAGTGTAGTGGAAAGTAGATTTCCACTAATAGTTGGTGCGGTGTAACCTCATAGTTGGATTGGCTCGGACTTTATCCCAGGATTGACGTCACTCTGGGTAGTCAAGCTGTTGTCCTCGTAGAGGTTGGACGTGTCTACTAACGAAGAGTTTATCGTGTCGTATTTATGGTAAGGGCCCATTGTATTGAAGGATTAGGGTAGGGAAATACTTTATAGACATTAAACAGCGTATCATTACGTAGACAACAGTTGCACAACTGTATGCGTAAAAAGGTAAATCAGTATATTAATAATTATGTTGACAACTAGCTTACGTAGCAACGTCCGAAAATATGAAATATCCGACATCTATTTCAATATTTAAAATTCAAGATATAATGACTACTGAACTGTTTTACTTTAAGGAAAAAACAGTAAAAGTATGTTTTTAATGAAAATGAAACACAACAAACAATATACTTATCATGATAACGGCTAAACGACTTATTATCCCAATATAACACTGTCATTGAATCGCACATTTCAATTTAAAATTATTCCCCTTGAAAGTTAATGCATATTGATATAACGAATTCATCAAACGTTATCAAACATGAGTTATTTGCATTGCATCGGATTCCCACAATATTATGTGGATGTAAATCGGATCCGGTTGTTGTTTATGTGTCAAGCTCATTTTGCCAGTGAGATACTTAAATTACTTGCGTAGTAAAATCGGCTAGATTGAACTTTACCGGTACGGAGTTGTTTACCACTATCAAATCTACTGTAAAGTACACAAAGATACTTACATAATTCTGCCGTATCTGTCTGAATAAACATCCGCTGCACAAAATATAGACATTTGTATTAATGATTATTAAACACAATCATATTTTTCTGTGTTTATTGAATTAATGACACTGAGTTTCTTTGTTGCGTTACAAGATGGCGGATCTCTAGCGCTGTTTGTGAAGTGACGTCACAATGTTTATTTGAGCGCGTGCCCGTTCCCACAAAAAAAGTTTAAACACAAAATACTCGAAAACTTGATTTTTGCCAGGTATAACGCCTACGCCAACAGGTAGATCGCATTCTGGTCCATATACATGTCAAATTTCAGCAAACGTGTTCGGCCAGTTTTCAAGACTCCCAAATCGCGGCTATATGCGCCAGCTTAACGAAACTTAGCCCCCTTAATCATTCGTTCGAATGAACGTCATCAATGATGACGTCCAATACATCACTCATTCCATATTCACACAAAAACGTAACACACCGATATTTGTCATATAAATCAAGATATAACAGATGATACGATAAGGCACCAGGGCCGTACCCAGGATTTTTTTACAGGGGGGGCCCAACCGGGGAGGGTTTGGGAGGGGTCCCCCCTCCATATATATATACTTTTGTTTATTTGGCACTTTGCAAGGTGAATTTTAATGCTTATAAAAAACGTATTTTGTGATATGAATTAATGGAAAATAACAAGTAAATCAGCACATTTCGGAAGTCTTAAGCTTTAAACATTGGTGTGAATTCACAACAATATTAAAAGCTTTAGATTTCCGAAACTTACAGGTTGAAACTGACGATTACCCACATCAACTCTCGTATTGCTTCCATCATTTTTTTCACAAATCAATAACGTCACAGGTTTTTTTTTAATCTGATTTTTTGGGAAAGACCTTGCCATTTTTGAGGAAAAAATTGCGCGAAACGCCTAATTTTTGGGTGAAATAATGAAAGTCTTAAATAATCAATTTAACATATTTTAGTGTTATCAAACAAATTCAAGGAAAGAGATAATTTAATTATACAATATTTTTCTACACTGGATCAGGTTAACTTATATAATGAGATCGATTTGTTGTTTCAATTTTCATTTTTTTACCAATGAGCCATTAATAAGTTAATATTACTCAATTCTCGGTACTCAATTATTTTAAATACTGAATTCTGCCAAATTTTATCTGTTGCTCGGCAAATTTATGAATCTGTTTTTCTTTTAAACAAACATGGTAACTATCTCATCGTAGTCTTTTTCAGTGATTTCCTTTCAAAAATTATAAATACTCAGTTTTAATACCTTTGTCAGTGTTTTTGTTCCGGTTCAAATTCAGGGCCCTATTCTCAATGCAAAAAGTATGTATTGGGACTTAAAAATTCCCAATAAAATGTTTAAAAAAAACAATTAAACTTTTAGAAGGGACAAACATGTCTAGGGCCTTTTCACAGAATGAAAAAAACTTGCGTCGGCAATTATCAGACCATAGTCTACGAACTCCTGTAGCAGTTGCTTCCATTCGCTGCACGTATCTTTAATACATTTTACATCAACCATCGATAGATGAAGCATTCATGATCACAATGGGGGTCTGATCGGGGATGTGTACAAGGCGATAAGAAAACATTGCCTAGAGGCTTATCTCGAATGGCGAGCGTGTATCCCCTTGTTTATCAGGGACAATAAAACATAGATGCTCTTTTGTTTTGAGGGAAAGCGTACTGTGGGCCCTTGCACGAGAAAAAAAATTGCAGTGGGCCGATTATTAAAAAAAAAAATCATAGTTCGACAGCCAGCTGGGGGGGCCCGGGCCCCTGGGCCCATGGCCTGGGTACGGGCCTGGGCACAAAACATTTGGTATTTGCGAATGGTTATGTTTACGCAAAAATATTCGTTTTATATTCATGGAGCAATTTAATAACTAAATACATTTCTGAAAGCGGGTTAAAAGACGAACAATAATAAGTTCAACCAATTAGATGTCATAAATTGATTCGTGTTATTAGAAGGCATCACAATTAATCGCTGAACACAATTGCTTGTTCCGATTTACCGCCAATACAGTGCCAACATGCCAGTGCTTGATATACGGCCATTAGAATCGCACGGGGGCTAATAAAATTCGACTGAAGAAACAGCGCTAATGAATTCTAGCGCCATTTAAAAGCAATACACATCAAATAGCATTCTTTCCTTCTTTCCATAAAAATGCCTGGTTGTACACTGCTTATTCAAACGATAAAACTAAATCATCAAGAACATAATTGTTATTGTTTTGCTTCTACATCTAGTAAAAAAATACATAAAAATGCATATTTAAAATGCTTCTTTATAATGATGTTGAAAAATGTATGTTTAAACCCCCTCTTAAATTGAGAAAAAGTTTGGATAAATATGTAAATGGAATTTAATGTTATATATCAATAGTATGTGGAAATGTATTTAAGTTTTTTTTCTTGATGGGAATCAATACTTTGAACATGTTTGCTAAAATCGTATCACTTTAATTATGATTATGATGGTAAATATTATTGTTACGATTATGTACTTTTTGTCATTGCGATCAATATAATTATTATAGTAGATGTATAAAAATTATACCATCGGACCACTAAGGACATACGAAATGTGTTTTTTTTATTTACATTTTTCATAAATATTAATTTATAAAATAAAGAATAATCTTGTTTAAACAAATGTTGTTGAAAAAATGTTGAAAATGGACTAACTTGAATGTTTTAACATTTGATGAAAACAAATACACGTATGCAACTTCGTATTAAAAGGACACGAGTTTGCATGATTCGAGTTTAAACGCGAAGGAATCTTTTTTATGAAATCAGTAAACAGACAAACAGAGAGTCAGAGAGGAGGGCAAAAAAGAACGTGGTAATTGAAGTACATGTATACACTCGTCTACTTCATCGCGGGTGAATTATATATTGGGCTGATATAGTTTATACATGCTTTAAAAGAAGAGCACGCGGAAAGTTATACATTACTATCTTAAACGAATTCTTCAACTTATATCACAAATACTTTTGGGTGATCTGTGCTCTGTCCCTCTTCAGCAAACAAAACAAGTTGAAACAATTTTATCTTGTATAAATTTTTTGTGGTTTTCTTTTAAGTAATTTGATAATTATAAATCAATTTTCTCTATACGTTCAACAACGGAAAATAAAGATTTTTAAGACTTTTAATAATAATTTCGGATGATACATCAATTGTAAAGATATGAAAATTGTATCTTGCACCTTTATTAATGCATTTATATGCATGTTATTTCACCAATTTGATATGATACCGATAAGTTATAGAGATAATTGTTTTCCCATTTTTTTAGCAAAGAAAAAACAATCTGTATTATCTATTGGTCTGAAAATTGAAAATATAGCTTAAATTCAACTATAAACATTAATTTATCTGAATATATTGACTATCCTGTAAAAAATATTGCATGTACCAATAGTATACTAATATATTCTATTCCGTTTCAGACTAAATAACCAAACATTTTCATAACATTTTTTACAGTAATACAATGCACCAAATAATGTGTGAACGTTTAGATAAGATGAAACTTATATACACATGTATATACAGTTTTTATGTTCCAACATATATTCTTCTGTATTGTTATGTAGAAATACGCAAATTAAAGACGCCTTTGTGAACCGTTCTTTCACCGGTCTTTCACCAACATATCTTCTGTTACTATAATCCGCACCCCAGATCCACCACAGCACATAATAGTTATATTAACTATTTATTTAATAACATTTCAATCATTCTGTCAACTTCAACAAGAACATACTCTTTCTGTTGTGTTCAATACTTTGATCCAGTTTGAATTTGGATACGCAACAACATCGCACCTATAATTCGTCATTCTTTGAAAAGATGTATGATTTGTACCGACGTTAACCGCATGCTGCTAATGTATATATATTATACATGCATATATGTTGATGACGATGAGCTGTATCTGCTAAGTCGAAATTAAATATTATTCTGTTCTTATCTATGAAAATAAGTGTGTCATTACATAAACGTGAATTTTATTAGCCATATTCATGTTTTTCAACATTATATTTTAGGAAATAAGTCGTGTTTGAGATTCTGTTGCAGCTGCTGATTCTACCAGTAATAATGAGAATTATTAGTATGCTGAAGATAATTATGGAATTTCTAAAATTGTGATTACTATTTTGATTTTTTTTTGAAAAAGTTAATGGTAAGGATGCTGATGATGGCATATTCTTTTACATTGCACGATTGTTTCGTCTTTTGTATTGAAATGAAATGAGTTTTAAATTATTATTGTTGATGGGAACACAAACAATTACCACGTTTAACTTTTAAGTTCCAAAACTGGTGTATACATTGTATGTTAAGTAGCTGTGATTAAATTATAATAACAATACATAATACAAATAATAACAATATAATGAAAAATAACAATAAAATAATAATAAT